>NC_053389.1:706569146-706869146 GCF_905171765.1 Bufo bufo
ATTAAAGTGTAAAAATTAAGTGCCTATTTTTTAAGCAAAGTCCTGTGCCACTCGGTATGACAGGGGTGGGCACTGGCAGTGGGCACACTACAGTCAGTTGAAGTCGGCCTGACACACACTAGCAGCAGGCAAGCAGCTGAAATTACATTAAAGTGTAAAAATTAAATGCCTTTTTTAAGCAAAGTCCTGTGCCAGCCGGTATGAGTGGTGGGCACTGGCAGTGGGCACACTACAGTCAGTGGAAGTCAGCCTGACACACACTGGCAGGCAACTAACCTTAGATTAAAGTGTAAAAATTAAGTGCCTATTTTTTAAGCAAAGTCCTGTGCCACTCGGTATGACAGGGGTGGGCACTGGCAGTGGGCACACTACAGTCAGTTGAAGTCGGCCTGACACACACTAGCAGCAGGCAAGCAGCTGAAATTACATTAAAGTGTAAAAATTAAATGCCTTTTTTAAGCAAAGTCCTGTGCCAGCCGGTATGAGTGGTGGGCACTGGCAGTGGGCACACTACAGTCAGTGGAAGTCAGCCTGACACACACTGGCAGGCAACTAACCTTAGATTAAAGTGTAAAAATTAAGTGCCTATTTTTTAAGCAAAGTCCTGTGCCACTCGGGATGACAGGGGTGGGCACTGGCAGTGGGCACACTACAGTCAGTTGAAGTCGGCCTGACACACACTGGCAGGCAACTAACCTTAGATTAAAGTGTAAAAATGAAGTGCCTTTTTTTTAAGCAAAGTCCTGTGCCACACGGGATGACAGGGGTGGGCACTGGCAGTGGGCACACTACAGTCAGTTGAAGTCGGCCTGACACACACTAGCAGCAGGCAAGCATCTGAAATTACACTAAAGTGTAAAAATTAAATGCCTTTTTTATGCAAAGTCCTGTGCCAGCCGGTATGAGTGGTGGGCACTGGCAGTGGGCACACTACAGTCAGTGGAAGTCAGCCTGACACACACTGGCAGGCAACTAACCTTAGATTAAAGTGTAAAAATTAAGTGCCTTTTTTTAAGCAAAGTCCTGTGCCACACGGAATGACAGGGGTGAGCACTGGCAGTGGGCACACTACAGTCTGTGGGCCTGCAGCTCCTCACACACAGGCAGGCCAGGCAACTGCAATATGTATATAAAGGAAAAAAAAAAAGCAGACTAATGTTGCAGCCCTAAAAAGGGCTTTTTGGGGTGCTGTCAGGACGCTGTCCTTACAGCAGAGATCAGATGAGTCTTTCAGGACTGGAGTGGACACTGAATTCACTAGCCTAGCTATCGATTTCCCAATTAAATCAGCAGCAGTTACAGTCTCCCTCCTCTCACTAAGACTGCAGCTTCAGAATGAATCTAAAATGGATGCTGTGCAGGAGGTGGGAGGGTCTGGGAGGGAGGGTATGCTGCTGATTGGCTGGAATGTGTCTGCTGACTGTGAGGTACAGGGTCAAAGTTTGCTCAATGATGATGTATAGGGGGCGGACCGAACATCGCATGTGTTCGCCCGGCAGAGGCGAACGCGAACAAGCTATGTTCGCCGGGAACTGTTCGCCGTCGGATAGTTCGGGCCATCTCTACCTTTCATGACCAAGGGTCATTGATGCCCTAATGTCCAGGTCAAATTTACAAATCTGACATGCGTCACTTTATGTGGTAATAGCTTTGGAACACTTTTACTTATCCAAGCCATTCTGAGATTGTTTTCTCGTGACATATTGTACTTCATGATAGTCAAATATTTGAGTCAATATATTTCACCTTTATTTATGAAAAAATCCAAAATGTACCCAAAATTTTGAAAAATTCACAATTTTCCAAATTTTAATTTCTCTGCTTCTAAAACAGAAAGTCATACCTAATAAAATAATTATTACTTAACATTTCCCATATGTCTACTTTATGTTGGCATCATTTTGGAAATGTCATTTTATTTTTTTAGGACGTTAGAAGGCTTAGAAGTTTAGAAGCAATTCTTAAAATTATTTAAAAAATTTCCAAAACCCACTTTTTAAGGACCAGTTCAGGTCTGAAGTCACTTTGTGGGGCCTACATAGTGGATACCCCCATAAATGACCCCATTGTAGAAACTACACCCCTCAAGTTACTCAAAACTGATTTTACAAACTTTTCTAACCCTTTAGGTGTTCCACAAGAATTAAAGGAAAATGGAGATGAAATTTCAAAATTTCACTTTTTTGGCAGATTTTCCATTTTATTGCATTTTTTTCTTTAACACATTGAGGGTTAACAGCCAAACAAAACTCAATATTTATTACCCTGATTCTGCGGTTTACAGAAACACCCCACATGTGGTCGTAAACTGCTGTACGGGCACACGGCAGGGCGCAGAAGAAAAGGAATGCCATACGGTTTTTGGAAGGCAGATTTTGCTGGATTGGTTTTCTGAACGCCATGTGTTTTTTTTTTTTTTTGCCTATCGTCTTGTGCAGGGGCTCGTTTTTTGCAGAAAGTGTTGAGGTTTTAATTGGTACCATTTTTGGGTACATAGGATTTTTTGATCATTCATTATTACACTTTATGGGGCAAGGTGACCAAAAAATTGGCTGTTTTGGAACAGCTTTCATTTATTTATTTTTACAGCATTCATCTGAGGAGTTAGGTCATGTGATAGTTTTATAGAGAATATCGTTACGGACGTGGCAATACCTAATATGTATACTTTTTCTTATTTATTTAAGTTTTACACAATAATAGCATTTCTGAAACCAAAAAAATGATGTTTAAGTGTCTCCATAGTCTGAGAGCCATAGCTTTTATATTTTTGGTGCGATTGTCTTAAATAGGGTATCATTTTTTTGCGGGATGAGGTGACGGTTTGATTGGTACTATTTTGGGGGTCATAAGCCTTTTTGATTGCTTGCTGTTTCACTATTTATAATGTAAGGTGACAAAAATAGCTTTTTTGGCACAGTTTTTTTTTTTTTTTATGGTGTTTATCGGACTGGGTCTATCATGTGATATATTTATAGAGACGGTCGTTACGGATGCGGTGACACCTAATATGTGTATTTTATTTTATTTTTTTATAGGAAAAGGCAATTTCTTTTTTTAATTTACATTTTTATTTATTTTTTTATTTATCATTTTTATTATTTTCACTTTCTTTTTTTATCAAGTCCCTCTTGGATCATGAATATCCAGTGGGGCTGATGGCTGTACTATACTTTGCAATGCTCTTGCATTGCAAAGTATAATGCTATTAGATGCCCTGTAGGTGGCAGCACTGGACGCCTTTGCCATGGCAACCATCGGGCGCTGCTATCACAGCGCTGCAGCCCCATGGTTGAGAGGGAGCCCCCTCCTTCTATTAACCCCATGGATGCCGCAACCGCATAGAGCTGACACTCGCTGCTGATGGCAGCGGCTCAGGAATGGAGCCGCCGCCATCACACACAGCAGGGGGGCCGGGGGCAGCGCTGGAAAGGGGAAGGGGGGGTATTGGGGTACGGTGCTAACATTGAGGGTGAGGGAGGCTGGGGCAGGAGGGGCGGGGAGACAGCATGGGGCGGACCGCATCAGGGAGGGACTACATGAATATGGATCGGGCTGGGGAACTACTGCATCAGGGGCAGGCGCGGACAGGGGGGTGTTGGAGGCAGATCGGGGGGCACAGGAAGGGGGCACAGATTGGGGGCCACAGAGACACTACCTGATTTCAGGCTGTGATCTGCAGAGCGCAGATCAGAGCCTGAAACCGGCATTTTTTCCACTGCCGCGATCCGATTGGTTAGTCTGCACAGACTAACCAATCGGATCGATTGTCGGCAAGGGGCCACTCTGATTGGTCCCTTGCCGGCATTACTGCACTGTATGCTGTCCGTGACAGCAGCAGTGCAGGGGCAGAAGCTTTAATCCAAGTGCTTTGCAGCGCTTGGATTAAAGAGCTGTTTTGACGTTTATAGACGTGATAGCTGCACGGGGCATGTGCAGCTATCACGTATATATACAGATTGCAGTCGGGAAGGGGTTAAAGAACCTTTTGGTGTATGTGGTTGTTATCTGCTGTGTCAAGGAGTGTAAGGATAAGGTAAGCGCTTTTCAGTTGTGTTGATTGTACGGAGGTTGTATGATGAGATAGTGTGCTGAGCAGTACAGGGTATAATTTGGATTTTCTATTGCTGGATTTTGTAGACACTATCTTGATTTCCTTTGTGAGGAAGACTAGGGATGTCCCGATACCATTTTTTTAAGGCCTCCTGCACACGACCGTTGTGTGCACCCTTGGCCGTTGTGCCGTTTTCCGTTTTTTTTCGCGGACCCATTGACTTTCAATGGGTCCGTGGAAAAAACGGAAAATGCACCGTTTTGCAGCCGCATCCGTGATCCGTGTTTCCTGGCCGTGAAAAAAATATGACCTGTCCTATTTTTTTCACGGCCAACGGTTCACGGACCCATTCAAGTCAATGGGTCCGTGAAAGAACACGGATGCACACAAGATTGGCATCCGTGTCCGTGATCCGTGGCCGTAGGTTAGTTTTTATACAGACGGATCCGAAGATCCGTCTGCATAAAAGCTTTTTCAAAGCTGAGTTTTCACTTCGTGAAAACTCAGAACCGACAGTATATTCTAACACAGAAGCGTTCCCATGGTGATGGGGACGCTTCTAGTTAGAATACACTACAAACTGTGTACAAGACTGCCCCCTGCTGCCTGGCAGCCCTGATCTCTTACAGGGGGCTGTGATCAGCACAATTAACCCCTTTAGGTGTGGCACCTGAAGGGGTTAATTGTGCTGATCACGGCCCCCTGTAAGAGATCAGGGCTGCCAGGCAGCAGGGGGCAGACCCTCCCCCCCCTCCCCAGTTTGAATATCATTGGTGGCCAGTGCGGCCCCCTTCTCTATTGTAATAATAGGTTGGTGGCCAGTGTGGCCCCCCCCTCCCTCTATTGTAAAAATTCGTTGGTGGCACAGTGTGCGCCCCCCCCCCCCTCCCTCCCTCTATTGTAATAATTCGTTGGTGGCACAGTGTGCGCCCCCCATTGGCCCCCCCTCCCTCTATAGCATTAACAACATTGGTGGTCAGTGTGCGGCCTCCCATCTCCCCCCCCCATCATTGGTGGCAGCAGAGTTCCGATCGGAGTCCCAGTTTAATCGCTGGGGCTCCGATCGGTAACCATGGCAACCAGGACGCTACTACAGTCCTGGTTGCCATGGTTACTTAGCAATAGTACAATAGTAGAAGATTCATACTTACCGGCTGCTGCGATGTTCGTGTCCGGCCGGGAGCTCCACCTACTGGTAAGTGACAGGTCTATGCGGCGCATTGCTAAATGAACTGTCACTTCCCAGTAGGAGGAGCTCCCAGCCGGACACGAACATCGCAGCTCCCAGGTAAGTATGAATCTTTTACTATTGTACTATTGCTAGTAACCCGCTGCCACCAATGATCGGGGGGGGGGGGTAGATGGGAGGCCGCACACTGGCCACCAATGTTGTTAATGCTATAGAGGGAGGGGGGGGCCAATGGGGGGCGCACACTGTGCCACCAACGATTTATTACAATAGAGGGAGGAAGGGGGGGGGCGCACACTGTGCCACCAACGAATTATTACAATAGAGGGAGGAAGGGGGGGGGGCGGGGGGGGGGCACACTGTGCCACCAACAAATTATTACAATAGAGGGAGGAAGGGGGGGGGCGCACACTGTGCCACCAACAAATTATTACAATAAAGGGAGGAAGGGGGGGGGGGGCACTGGCCACCAATGATATTCAAACTGGGGAGGGGGGGTCTGCCCCCTGCTGCCTGGCAGCCCTGATCTCTTACAGGGGTATATGATAGTACAATTAACCCCTTCAGGTGCGGCACCTGAGGGGTTAATTGTGCTGATCACGGCCCCCTGTAAGAGATCAGATGCTGCTAGGCAGCAGGGGGCAGTCATGTACACAGTTTGTAGTATATTCTAACTAGAAGCGTCCCCATCACCATGGGAACGCCTCTGTGTTAGAATATACTGTCGGAAATGAGGTTTCACGATCTAACTCATATCCGACAGTATATTCTAACATAGAGGCGTTCCCATGGTGATGGGGACGCTTTAAGTTAAAATATACCATCGGATTGGAGAAAACTCAGATCCGATGGTATAAAAGGGACTCCAGACTTTACATTGAAAGTCAATGGGGACGGATCCGTTTGAAATGGCACCATATTGTGTCAACGTCAAACGGATCCGTCCCCATTGACTTGCATTGTAATTCAGGACGGATCCGTTTGGCTCCGCACGGCCAGGCGGACACCAAAACGACTTTTTTTTCATGTCCGTGGATCCTCCAAAAATCAAGGAAGACCCACGGACGAAAAAAACGGCCACGGATCACGAAAAATACGTTCGTGTGCAGGAGGCCTAAGACTGAGTACGAGTAACGATACTTTTATTTAAGTACTCACCGATACCAATTACCGATACTAATTTTAACAATAAAATACACACACATGTATTTTCTGACCACTGACCAACCAAAAGGCCCAAAAACAGAACTATAACATTCCAAGGAGACGTTATACTGTATGGGGGCAGCCACAAGGAGACGTTATACTGTACGGGGGCAGCCACAAGGAGACGTTATACTGTATGGGGGCAGCCGCAAGGAGACATTATACTGTATGGGGGCAGCCACAAGGAGACGTTATACTGTATGGGGGCAGCCGCAAGGAGACATTATACTGTATGGGGGCAGCCACAAGGAGACATTATACTGTATGGGGGCAGCCACAAGGAGATGTCACACTGTATGGGGGCGGCCACAAGGAGACGTTACACTGTATGGGGGCGGCCACAAGGAGACGTTATACTGTATGGGGGGCCACAAGGAGACGTTATACTGTATGGGGGCAGCCGCAAGGAGACATTATACTTTATGGGGGCAGCCACAAGGAGACGTTATACTGTATGGGGGCAGCCGCAAGGAGACATTATACTGTATGGGGGCAGCCACAAGGAGACATTATACTGTATGGGGGCAGCCACAAGGAGATGTCACACTGTATGGGGGCGGCCACAAGGAGACGTTATACTGTATGGGGGGCCACAAGGAGACATTATACTGTATGGGACGGCCACAAGGAGACGTTATACTGTATGGGGGCGGCCACAAGGAGACATTATACTGTATGGGGGCAGCCACAAGGAGATGTTACACTGTATGGGGGCGGCCACAAGGAGATGTTACACTGTATGGGGGCGGCCACAAGGAGACGTTACACTGTATGGGGGCAGCCACAAGGAGACGTTATACTGTATGGGACGGCCACAAGGAGACGTTATACTGTATGGGGCGGCCACAAGGAGACGTTATACTGCATGGGGGGCCACAAGGAGACGTTATACTGTATGGGGGCAGCCGCAAGGAGACGTTATACTGTATGGAGTCAGGACAACAATTTTTGAAGCCTCCCTCCTCAGTATAATAGTCTTGTGGCCATCATACAGTAATGTATATTTCTTCTTGCCCTAATGCCTGCTTTTAGAGATCAATGTGCAGCTTGCAGGCAGGAAGGGAAGGACCAGGGCCATAGAAGACAGACACTATCACCTTTAGAGGGACTCGCTCCTGGCAAACACAGCTCTGCTGCAGTGAATGCAGTGGAGCAGACTGATGTAATTACAATGTATAGTTATTGCAGGGACTCAGAGAATCGTCTGAGAGTTTATTAGTTAAAAGAATCGAATGAGTCAGAGACGGTCACCGAGTCCCTGCCAGGCTTCCTGCTCTGCTACATGCACCCTGTACACACACAGCTCCACTACATGCTATGCTAATAATGCCCCCCCTTCCCCCGGACGGACTTACAGGGAGCCGCAGAGCAGGAAGTCTGGCAGGGACTCGGTGACTCAGTCTGTAGTGTACGGGAACTGTAATACCCGTCACTACCAAAGTGTCACTTGGTGTGCTGTCGTCCCTCCTAATTATGGGGAAGTTGTTATATGTCAGTTTTATAAAATGTCATGTAATGCAATGCTATGTGTTTCCCTGTTACTATGACACTTGCATGTACAGGCCTGCTAGGGGTGTCATTACAGCTTCTAGTCATTAGAGGGAGCTAGGGAGCCCTAGTTTATATAAGGCCCAGTCAGGGAAGTAGAAGGGAGACGGAGTCTAGTGTCTGTAAGCTACAGTTGGAGATTAGACAATGTCAGAGACAAGTCCAGGCCTGAAGCCTGCTGTCCAGGAGAAGATTCCCTCCTGAATTCCCATATGCAGAAACAGGAATATCTTAGCTAAAGAGCCTGAGGAAGCCGAGAGAGACAGAGGCAAAGTGCAGAGAAGCAAGAGGTACTAAAAATAACAGAGGAGGTACTTTTATAAAGCTACAACCAAGGATATAAAGCCAGATTTAGGTTATTGGGCCTTGGAGAAGATATGCTACATTCCAGGATCAGACAGAAATAGAGTGCAAGCTCCTGTACTGCAAGTCCTGTGTTTAACACTCTGTAATCACCTTGCTCAAGCTGTAATTGCCTGCATCGACCGTATTGCAAAATCGACTGTATGCCAAGGAACTGCGATTCCAATATTGTCTCTGCATGAAAACTACTAAAGTTGGAGTTCTGTTTTAATACCACGTGTTCCTCAATTTATTCCTGCTATCCGCAAACGGCGTGCCACCGTTTACTTGGCACTGGCGTCACAAACTATCTATACCATCACCTGCCTATGCAGAGAGTCAGCCGTACCAGGTTAGTGTCTATTGCACTACATCACCCAGAAACACCTACTGCACACAACTTGAGTACGCTGCACCTCTCTTTTGGCGTCACGAACAGGATACGCACGCTTTCTAGTGCAAGAAGCGTGAACTTTGTGCCATATACAGTTGCCCTGTGACCAAAGTGACAAATTACCTGTTTATTAAAAGTGGACTTTGTGGACTGAAAATTATACCCAAAGTGTACCAAAAACCTCTAAAAAGCGCTGTGCAGTGTTGCGCTACCAAGAGGAAGAAAATCGCCACATTGGAGTGTGGTTTTGTGGACTTTTTACAATCCTGCTTGCTGTCAGTGAATGGACAGCGTTTTGCTAAAGATGGCCGCTGAGCTTGCTGAATTTACTGCTGCGTCACCTTCATCCCGAAAAGGCGGGAAAAATTGGCGCCTTTCGGAGGAAAAAGCGGGAAAGAGTTCAAGGTCAGGCGCCACTGCTTATCTGAACATTTGCATGTCTGCCAGCATGGACACCGCCTTCCATATACTGGAATACCTGGGGGGCGGCCTCCCAGTGCAATGGGAGGAGCTGGCTGCTTTAATTGATGTGACCCTATCGCTCTCCTCAGAAGGATCGAGCATGTTGAAAAGTGAGCATCATTGTGCTGCAATGTCGACGCCTGAAATACCGCAAGTGCCTGATGTTGGTGTAGAGCCAGAGGAGGCTCCACCGGCCTACGCTCCGGGACCGGAGCAACCCGCCTGCCGCCCAAGGGAGAAAGAACCCGAGCCCTACTATGGCTCGTGGAGAGACTTTTTCCAGCCCTCGTTCAAGTGGTCATCACTGATGGCGGAGATCCGAGAGGCCGCTATAAAGCGGAATACAAAGACTAAAATCCTCTATGAGGAACTAACTAAGACAATACATGAGAAGCATACGCACACCCAACCCCGCCTGGAAAGGAGAAAGGGAGTGGTGCTGTCATTTGACAAATCCCGTGGCTACGGGTTCATCCAGGACTATCTAACTGGCAGAGACCTCTATGTGAATCGAAGGTCTGTCAAAAGAGACTACCTCCCTTCTTACCAGCATAGCCTCCGCGAGGGAGAGGAAGTGGAGTACACCCCTGCCGAGAGCCTACGAGGCCCTTATGCAACTGCCGTGACCCGTCCCAAGCGAGCACCTGAGGACTGGGAAGCAGAAGAAGGAGAAGACTACTCTGGCTGCGAGCGGGAACCGGAACGCTCTCCAGAGCCGGCCCATCACGCCTTTCAGGAGCGGAGCTCCTTCATTGGGCCTAATGTCTTCTGGCAGCCAACCGTGTTGGAGAAATGGGTGAGCCCCTATCCTTCCCCCGAGCTGCCTCGTCGGGAGAAGACCATATCAGAGATGGAACAGTTAAAAGGACTTAGTGCTACCTTTGAAAACATCCGGAGGGGTCGGAGACCAGACGCATCGCCAGAACCTGCAGAGGCCGAGTCCGCACCATCGGTGACTGTACCTGCGCCGGCGGCGCCAGCAGATGACAGCGACTCCGACACAGAGAGCATCGGTGAGCAGATCGTCCGGCTGGAGGAGAAGTTGCGGGAGTTGCGCAAGATACACACCGCCAGGATCCGGACACCGCCAAGGAAGGATGAGGTAAGGGTGCCTGTCACCACCCGTAGACCGCCTTCTGTTGCCACCGCTCCGTCAGTGCCCCAGACCGGACCCGCGATTGCCGTAAACTGCTGCACCCAGAGCACCGGACCGCTTGCTGCGGCGGTGCCAAGCACGTTACACCCTGCAGTGATCATGCCAGGACCGGCACGGTCCACCAGAGGGTTCACCCCTAGGCCTATGGGGCCAATACCTATTAGGGGCCCCTTTACTCTACAGCTGCCCCCTGACACTGTTATGTGGGCACACCCTCCTGTAGAAGAATACTACAGACGATACCTGCCAGCGGAGCCAAGTGGTTATGATATGCCACTGTAATCAGCCTGCTAGGCCTTTGATTTATTTCACTGCAGAAGTTTGATGTTAACCCTTCCAGGACAGGAGTCCTACGTTTCTGGTCCTTTGTTGCGGCTGCCAGTTTGTCCACGGCTCAGTGGTAGGTGTTGACCACTGAAATCACAAAGTCAGCAAGGCCACGTTTGTTTCCAGGACCTCCTGCCTGCTTTTGCTACCCCACGCCAAGTTGTGCCTGTTCCTTTAGTTGCACCTTTTACCCTTCACCCCCTTTTCAGGTTGATCAGGGGTATTACAGCACTTGTCTTTGCTGTCCTTTTATTGTGCAACTTCATACTAAGGAACCGTGCCCGGAGACAGACTCAAAAGTACCTGAGCCTCTGAGATTCTTACTCTTTTAAAAGTATTGTGCCCAGGGATGGACTCCACTGCATGAGAGCCTCTGTGATTTAATAAGAAATAACCTGGGTATGGACTCATGTTTGTTCTTTGAGCCTCCAAGAACTTTTATACTGTTTTATCCATTTTGCTGTTCTATCATGGACTTATTCATTGTCATGGACTATCCTGGTTATAATGTTACGCTGTGCCAGGTCAGCGCCCCCGTTCCATTCACTATCCTGAGAGAAGAGAACGACGCCCCTTGTCACCACACTTCACTTTTGCCAATTGGACCTGATGTAAATGTAAATGCAGATGAATTACATGTATGTATGCCTGCATGTCTCTATTTTCTATTTCAGGTAGAGATTCCAGTTGGGCGACCCATGATGGAGTACGAGGTCGTACTCAGCTTAAAGCAGTGGGGTATGTAGTGTACGGGAACTGTAATACCCGTCACTACCAAAGTGTCACTTGGTGTGCTGTCGTCCCTCCTAATTATGGGGAAGTTGTTATATGTCAGTTTTATAAAATGTCATGTAATGCAATGCTATGTGTTTCCCTGTTACTATGACACTTGCATGTACAGGCCTGCTAGGGGTGTCATTCCAGCTTCTAGTCACTAGAGGGAGCTAGGGAGCCCTAGTTTATATAAGGCCCAGTCAGGGAAGTAGAAGGGAGACGGAGTCTAGTGTCTGTAAGCTACAGTTGGAGATTAGACAATGTCAGAGACAAGTCCATGCCTGAAGCCTGCTGTCCAGGAGAAGATTCCCTCCTGAATTCCCATATGCAGAAACAGGAATATCTTAGCTAAAGAGCCTGAGGAAGCCGAGAGAGACAGAGGCAAAGTGCAGAGAAGCAAGAGGTACTAAAAATAACAGAGGAGGTACTTTTATAAAGCTACAACCAAGGATATAAAGCCAGATTTAGGTTATTGGGCCTTGGAGAAGATATGCTACATTCCAGGATCAGACAGAAATAGAGTGCAAGCTCCTGTACTGCAAGTCCTGTGTTTAACACTCTGTAATCACCTTGCTCAAGCTGTAATTGCCTGCATCGACCGTATTGCAAAATCGACTGTATGCCAAGGAACTGCGATTCCAATATTGTCTCTGCATGAAAACTACTAAAGTTGGAGTTCTGTTTTAATACCACGTGTTCCTCAATTTATTCCTGCTATCCGCAAACGGCGTGCCACCGTTTACTTGGCACTGGCGTCACAAACTATCTATACCATCACCTGCCTATGCAGAGAGTCAGCCGTACCAGGTTAGTGTCTATTGCACTACATCACCCAGAAACACCTACTGCACACAACTTGAGTACGCTGCAAGTCTGTGACTCATTCCATTCTTTTAACTAATAAACTCTCTGAGTCCCTGCAGGACTCGCCCTGTGCTGTGAGTCAGTGCTGGCTGCCTGATTGGTTGGAGGGCGGGGAGGGGAGGGGCGGGGCTAGCTTCCACTGTAGGCTCCTATTACACTGCCTGCTGCTGCCTCTGAAGCTGTTAGCTGTGCGAAGTGCAGGGGCCGCGGACGGACACAGAAGCGGCGCACAGGTATCGGCAGTGGTATCGGGGACATTTGCACGAGTACATGTACTCGTGCAAATGCCCGGTATCGGGACATCCCTAGTGAAGACCATATGCTTTTGTCGGCCATCTTTAATTTCCGTTGTGTGGTGTGAAGAACATGTGGATTGGCAGACACCTTGGTGAGTTGATGCTGCAGGTTTTAACAATTTATTTAGTTTTGGTGTCTATGGAAAGCGATTTGATTGTTTTTGCCTGAAATGTTTGTTTTGTCCAGAATAATTATCTTGTCTTTTTGTAACCTTTCTATGTACAGTTTAATTTAGTTTTGGTAAGTTCTGTGCTGGATATCAGTTGAGTGTTCGGTTATGTTATAGCTCAATGACCAGTTTGATACAGGAATCATTGTGTGAACATTAGTGATGGCCCGAATAGTTCGCCGGCGAATAGTTCCCGGCGAACATAGCTTGTTCGCGTTCGCCGCGGTGGGCGAACATATGCGATGTTCAGTCTGCCCCCTATACATCATCATTGAGTAAACTTTGACCCTGTACCTCACAGTCAGCAGACACATTCCAGCCAATCAGCAGCAGACCCTCCCTCCCAGACCCTCCCACCTCCTAGACAGCATCCATTTTTCCATTCATTCGGAAGCTGCATTCTCAGTGAGAGGAGGGACAGTGCTGCTGCTGCTGATTCAATAGGGAAAGCGTTAGCTAGGGCAGTGTTCTGTGTCCACAGACTCATCTGCTGTAAGGACAGCGTCCTGACAGCACCCCAAAAAGCCCACACAGACTGTATTGCGGCCACTGGCTAGTGGCTAGGCCTCCACTTATACCGTTACAGGGTGTCATTCACTCACAAATACCTCGCAGATAAATAAAAATTCTATTTAATATTTTTCTGTGATATAATCACAGTTGCAAGCCAGTGTGTGTCAGGCCCACACAGACTGTATTGTGGCGACTGGCTAGGCCTCCACTTATACCGTTACAGGGTGTCACTCACTCACAAATACCTCGCAGATAAAAAAAAAATCTATTTAATATTTTTCTGTGATCTAATCACATTTGCAAGCTCGTGTGTGTCAGGCCCACACAGACTGTATTGTGGCCACTGGCTAGTGGCTAGGCCTCCACTTATACCGTTACAGGGTGTCACTCACTCACAAATACCTCGCAGATAAATAAAAATTATATTTAACATTTTTCTGTGATATAATCACATTTGCAAGCCAGTGTGGGTCAGGCCCACACAGACTGTATTGTGCCCACTGCCCACCACTTATATAGGGTGGCACAGTACCTTGCACGCAGAGTAACACTTATCTAATAAAAAATGACAGGCAGAGGCAGGCCACGCCACAGGGGCCGGCGTGTTCGTGGTGCTGTGATTTCCACTGGCCCTGGAATAATGCCCATTATGTGTTCAGAGGCCACGTACCCTGAACCCAAAAAATTCTGATAAAATAGTTGACTGGCTTACATAGGACACCCAATCTTCAACAGCTTCCGCTAAGAACCTTGACGCACCATCCTCCTCCAGCTCAACTTTGGTCACCTGCTCTCAAGTTACCACTCTCCCGCCCGCCGCCACCACCACCACTAC
Organism: Bufo bufo; assembly: GCF_905171765.1. Taxonomy (NCBI): domain Eukaryota; kingdom Metazoa; phylum Chordata; class Amphibia; order Anura; family Bufonidae; genus Bufo; species Bufo bufo. The sequence goes on from NC_053389.1 coordinate 706,583,277, forward strand.
CACCACAGCCACCACAGCCGCTTCACTTGATCCCTCAGAGGAGTTATTTACACATCATTTGGATGAAATTAGTGATGCGCAACCATTATTGCCAGAGGATGGAGATAACAGGGATATGTCTCAGTCAGGCAGCGTTATACACATGGACGTACAGTGTGATGATGATGATGATGTTGTACCCGCTGCTGCTTCCTTTGCTGAGGTGTCAGATACAAGTGAAGTGGTTGATGATGACGATGTGTCCGTGGATGCCACATGGGTGCCTGCTCGAAGAGAAAAATAAGAGGGGGAAAGTTCAGAAGGGGAGACAGAGAGAAGGAGGAGACAAGTTGGAAGCAGGGGGAGGTCATCGCAAGGAGCTAGTGGCACAGTCAGACAGCATGTATCGGCACCCGGGGTCAGCCAGACAGCACGCCAATCAACGCATGCTGTTGCCACCACCAGAATGCCGTCATTGCAAAGCTCAGCAGTGTGGCATTTTCTTTGTGTGTCTGCCTCTGACAACAGCGATGCCATTTGCAACCTGTGCCAAAAGAAACTGAGTCGTGGGAAATCCAACACCCACCTAGGTACAACTGCTTTGCGAAGGCACATGATCGCACATCACAAACGCCTATGGGATCAACACATGATGACGAGTAGAAGCAGCACACAAGCTCAAAGCCACCATCCTCCTCCTGGTCCAGCATCTTCAGCCACGTCAACCACTGCTGTACTCCTTGCCCCCTCTCAACCACCCGCCACTCCGCCTCTCACCTTCAGCAGTTCCATCTCATCTGCCCACAGTCAGGTGTCTGTAAAGGAAATGTTTGAGCGTAGGAAGCCAATGTCACAGAGTCACCCCCTTGCCCGGCATCTGACAGCTGGCTTGACGGAACTCTTAGCCCGCCAGCTTTTACCATACCAGCTGGTGGAGTCTGAGGCCTTCAAAAAAATTGTCGCTATTGGGACACCACAGTGGAAGGACAATTTTTTTTTTCAAAAAAAGGCAATCCCAAACCTCTACTCAGTGATTGAAAAGGAAGTCATGGCATCTCTGGCATACAGTGTTGGGGCAAGGGTCCATCTGACCACTGATATATGGTCTGCAAAGCACGGTCAGGCCAGGTATATCACCTACACTGCGCATTGGGTCAACCTGCTGACGGCTGACAAGCATTGAATGCGTGGCTCTGCAGGGGAGTTGGTGACACCGCCACGACTTGCAGGCAGGCCTACTGCAACCTCCTCTACTCCTCCTACTCCATCCTCTTCCATAACCTCCTCGGCTGAGTCCTCTTCTGCTGCGGTGTCTGGCTGCACATCAACTGAATCCCCCCAGCTCCCCAAGGGCTATTCCACATCCCGAATACGACAGTGTCATGCTATCTTGGGGTTGACTTGCCTGAAAGCAGAGAGCCACACCGAACCAGCACTCCTGTCCGCCCAGAACGCACAGGTGGATCAGTAGCTGACCCCGCACCAACTGGAGATCGGCAAAGTGGTGTGTGACAATGGAAGCAATTTGTTGGCGGCATTGAATTTGGGCAAGTTGTCACATGTGCCGTGCATGGCACATGTGTTGAATCTCATCGTACAGCGCTTTGTGTCTAAGTACCCAGGCTTACAGGACATCCTCAAGCAGGCCAGGAAGGTGTGTGGCCATTTCAGGCGTTCCTACACGGCCATGGCGCACTTTTCAGACATTCAGCGCCGAAACAACATGCCAGTCAGGCGCTTGATTTGCAACAGCCCGACACGTTGGAATTCAACACTCCTAATGTTTGACCACAAGAAAAAGCCGTCGACGAGCATTTGTATGACCGGGGTGCTAGGACAGCCTCTGCGGAGCTGGGAATTTTTTTGCCACGTTACTGGACGCTCATGTAGGCTCATGCGTCCTTTTGAAGAGGTGACAAACCTAGTCAGTTGCACCGAAGGCACCATCAGCGACCTCATCCCATTTGTTTTCTTCCTGGAGCGTGCCCTGCGAAGAGTGCTGGATCAGGCTGTAGATGAGCGTGAAGAGGAAGAGGAAGAGTTGTGGTCACCATCACCACCAGAAACAGCCTTGTCATCATCGCTTGCCCGACCTGCGGCAACGCTGCAAGAGGAGTATGAGGAAGAGGAGTCAGAGGAGGAATGTGGCTTTGAGGAGGAGGAGGAAGACCAACCACAGCAGGCATCCCAGGGTGCTCGTTGTTGTCACCTATCTGGGACCCGTGGTATTGTACGTGGCTGGGGTGAAGAACAGACCGTCAATGACATCAGTGAGGACGAGGAACGGGAAATGAGTGGCTCGGCATCCAACCTTGTGCAAATTGGGTCTTTCATGCTGTTATGTCTGTTGAGGGACCCTCGTATAAAAAGGATGAAGGAGAACGACCTGTACTGGGTGGCCACGCTACTAGACCCGCCGTATAAGCAGAAAGTGGCGGAAATGTTACCAACTTACCGAAAGTCAGAAAGGATGCAGCAGTTCAAAACAAAACTAAAAAATATGCTTTACACAGCTTATAAGGGGGATGTCACAGCACAACGGGAATCTAACTGGGGAAGAGGTGAAAGTAATCCTCCTACGATCACGGCGGCAAGGACAGTACGCTTTACAGATGTGTTGTTGATGGAGGACATGCAGAGCTTTTTCACTCCTACACATCGCCACAGCCCTTCGGGATTCAGCCTTAGAGAACGACTCGACCGACAGGTAGCAGACTACCTCACCTTAACTGCAGATATCGACACTCTGAGGAGCGATGAACCCCTTGACTACTGGGTGTGCAGGCTTGACCTGTGGCCTGAGCTATCCCAGTTTGCGATAGAACTTCTGGCCTGCCCCGCTTCAAGTGTCCTGTCAGAAAGGACCTTCAGTGCAGCAGGAGGCATTGTCACTGACAAAAGAAGTCGCCTCGGTCAAAAAAATGTTGATTACCTCACCTTCATTAAGATGAATGAGGCATGGATCCCGAAGGGACTGACAGTGGGGGATACGTTTGACTAACAAAAGGCCTGATGACATGCCTTGGCCTCAAAATGGTTCCCTCGCTGCTGTATTTAATGTCTGCATACCGGATGACTTTCGTGAATTCTCCGCCACCAACTAGGGTTCAAGCTGCAATGTTTTAGTCACCTTTCTGCCTTGAAAACATTGATTTTTCCGGCTGCTGCTGCAACAGCGGCTGCATCAATAACATTATTTTTCAGGCATGTGTACATGCCTAATTTTTCTGGCCTCTGGTGCTGCACTGTGGCTGCAAAAACAAAACAACAAAAAAAGGCACATGCAAGTGTCAATTCCCCTTCGTGATCGTTACCTTGTTGTGGTGAAGGGGCTTGCGTATCACAATGAAGCAATCATCACCTCTGAGTGTGTTGGCAATGTTGCCACACCCCATATGATAAGGCCGTTGCTTCATTATGATCAGACCAAAAGCGATCGCCTGGATAATTTTTCATAGAAAAAACTAAATTTTTTTATTTATTTTTTAAGATGTATGGGTGGGTTTTTAATACATAAAATAAAAAACATAATAAAGTCTCTTAATAGTTTATTAGAAATAATGCAGACAATTTAAAAAAATTCCCATCAATTCCAATACAAAGCAAGTACAAAGCTCAGAACTAAATTATTCCAGGATGTCGTAATGGTTTGTTAATTCGACAATGGTTAATCAATTCGTCACATGTCCCCGGTTAGGGGACGTAACAGGAATTAAACTGATAGGAATAGTACTAGTTAAGACACCACTCATATAGGGTGTCACAGCATATTGCTCCGTGCACGCGCAGTGCCCCAACTTGGGAGTAAGAGGACCGACCAAGCTGCTTTTTCCATCTCCCGGTTCCTAAAATAAATCCAGTTTGGTGTATCAGAGTTTGGTCTGTCACTCTGAAGGCAGTCGAAGGTACCCGGCCTAAATTTTTTTTCACAAAAGGCAATCCCACCCTGATATGGGACGTAACAGGGATTAAACTGATGAGAATAGTACTACAGAAAATAGCACTCATATCGGGTGTGACAGTAAATTGCACGGCAAAGACGCAGTGATCGTGGCGTAAATTCAAACAAAGGGGAGGGAGCCAGTTTTTTTTAACCATCTCCCCGTTCGAAAAATCTATTTAATAAATGGACCCCAGATTGGGGAAGTAACAGGGATTAAACTGATGAGAAGAGAGAACTACAGAAAATAGCACTCATATCGGGTGTGACAGTAAATTGCACGGCGCGGACGCAGTGACCGTGGCGTAAATTCAAACAAAGGGGAGGGAGCCAGCGTTTTTTTAACCATCTCCCCGTTCAAAAAAAAAATTTAATAAATGGACCCCAGATTGGGGACGTAACAGGGATTAAACTGATGAGAAGAGAGAACTACAGAAAATACCACTCATATCGGGTGTGACAGTAAATTGCACGGCGCAGACGCAGTGACCGTGGTGTAAATTCAAACAAAGGGGAGGTAGCCAGCTTTTTTTTAACCATCTCCCCGTTCGAAAAATTAATTTAATAAATGGACCCCAGATTGGGGACGTAACAGGGATTAAACTGATGAGAAGAGAGAACTACAGAAAATACCACACATATCGGGTGTGACAGTAATTCAAACAAAGGGGAGGGAGACAGCTTTTTTTTAACCATCTCCCCGTTCGAAAAATCTATTTAATAAATGGACCCCAGATTGGGGACGTAACAGGGATTAAACTGATGAGAAGAGAGAACTACAGAAAATACCACTCATATCGGGTGGGACAGTAAATTGCATGGCACAGATGCAGTGACCGTGGATTCAAACAAAGCGTTTTTTTAACCATCTCCCCGTTCGAAAAATCAATTCAATTCACCTTTCCGTGACCCTTGGTGTTGTACGTGGCTGGGTGGAGGAAGAAACCTTCAATGACATCAACGGGACATGGCTAGCTTGGTATCCAACCTTGTACAAATGGTGAGTTTGCGGTTGGGCAAATGGACTGTTTGCGGTTGTTTGCGGTGCATTAAAAGGGGAGTTTGGTCTGTCAATGTCTGTGAAGCGGGCGTAATTCTTACACTACCTGATCGATACAACATCATACCTGATCGTATACACACACTGGATGTTTTAAACCACGTTGTTCAAAAAAAATTGGATTGTTAGGTGATTTATGCCCTTTATGGATTAAAATCCGACTCTGCGTCAACTACGTAATTTTCCATGGGAGTTTTGCCATGGATCCCCCTCCGGCATGCCACAGTCCAGGTGTTAGTCCCCTTGAAACAACTTTTCCATCACTACTGTGGCTAGAAAGAGTCCCTGTGGGTTTTAAAATTCGCCTACCTATTGAAGTCTATGCGGTTCGCCCGGTTCGCCCGTTCGCGAACATTTGCAGAAATTCACGTTCGCCGTTCGCGAACGAAAATTTTTATGTTCGCGACATCTCTAGTGAACATTAGTGGCAGTTTAGCGGTGAAATTGTCCTATAGTTGATGATTCTGCTTAATGTTTGTTTATCTGTGGCTGTTACACTGAATTGTAGACTTGTTTGGCATAATTAATACGGGTACTACAGTGTAGAAAGGTTCTGTGCCAAAAGTATTGGGACAACTCCTAGAGATCAATAGCAGTGTATTTTTTGTAGCAACCATTGTGGTGTTTGTTTTCTTGTGCAATGGAAAGTATTTTTAAAGAAGTTGCAAAGTTGAAGGACACGGCGGCCATTCTTCAGGCTATGCAGGGATCTGCTGATCCATGGCTGCAGGCTCAGAATGGTGTAGCAAACCTGATCGGTACCAAAAAATGGCGCAAAAGGAAAGGCAAGGATGCTCTGATTTTTGCTGCTGGGTGGATAGCGGATAAATATCAGAAGTCTTGTGGGCTGAAGCTGAGTTTTTAGAAGATTTAAAAGTGGAAATTGTTAAATTGAGAACTCTTGTCCAGCAGGCAGCTGAAGCTAGCGCTAATTATGAATGTACTGTGAGGTGTAATACTGAGCTGCGCAAGGAAAATAAATGTTTATCTGAAAGCCTGACGCATGCACAGGATGCTGTAAGGGAATTGTCTGCTCTCTGCAGGAAGACAGAGGATGAGCATTCTCGGTGCTTAGTGCAGCCAGAGTTATTGAAACAACCGTTAGAGAGTAATGTGTCTAGGATTAGAGGAAATGTATGTGCTGTAAGCATTGAGAAATCTGAGGACTGTGGGTCACATAGTGGAACCGACTCAGGGATGCAGATGGACAATGTGTCTGACCCTGGAGTTGGAAGTGTTAACACAATGCTAGAAGATTCCTCAGATGAGTCCGTGGTAAGTGGACTCAATACAGATAGTAGTGTGGGATCTAGTCATGCTAGGATGGTTAATGTTGTGCGCCAAGTCAAATCACCATGTGCCCAGACAAGGTATTGTGAAGGGAGGCAAGCTATTTGTTGTTTTGCATGCAGGGAATACGGGCACATTGCACGATATTATGACGTTGCTAATGGCAACAGAAAAAGGTATGTTAAGTACTCCAGAACCACACCTAGAAGTAAAGTGGTTTATTCAGCAAGGTGGGGTAATGGTCCCAGACATGGTTCTTTGCAAAGGCAGAGAACCCAGGGACAGCCAAGGTCTTTGATCAATGAAGCAGATTTTAAATCACAATAGGAATGGTTAAAATGTGATAATTTGAAATTAAGTTCTTTATCTAAGACCTAATTTAAATAGATTTTTCCCTTCCCCTAGAAAAAAAACGGTTTTGGGACCTTGTAATGTTAAATCTTGCTTCTCTGGTAAAATGAATCTGAAGCTGGTTTGGGGCTGGGCAAATTAACATTTCAATGACTGCGTGGGTAGAAATTCTCCTGTATGGTTTCAGGTGAACTCTCCAAGACATTGATTTGTTAATTCAGTCCTATACAGTTGTATGTGTTCCAAAGGGTTTTTGTTTTTGTACTTAAGTCTCAGTTTTTAAGTTAACATTTACTTTTTACTGAATCTCAATGTATATAGCAAAACTTTCTGTAACTGAAGTTTTCTATGTTGTTTTTTTCTCTACTTTTCACAGGTCTTCTTTTACTAATCCATTTTTATTTTTAGGTTTTTATTGATGTAATCAAGTTTTTTTTCAGTTTTTCCTTATTTACCAACCCATTTTTATTTTTAGTCCATTATTAATTTTTTCCTTTTTCATATTTTGGCGCTTTTCTCTTTCTTTTTCTCTTTCTCTTTTTTTCCCTCTCTCTTCTCTGTAGATTTGGTTAGGAGTACTGGGGGTCTCATGATATTGTGTGGGAACTACTGTCTGAATTCAAGGGTTGCTGCTAAGCGAGAGGTTTTTGATCAGTCACTGCAAAAAGGGCTTTGTGTGCTGTTCAGCTTGACTATATAGAATCATATAGGCAAAGGAAAGTGAGTTCAGCTTTTTTTAAGGAGACAAGGTGATTTATATCACCCGGGCATACCAATAACTGTGTGAGTAACCCCTTTCCCCACAGGAGTACTGTGTGTTTGTTTCCTGTGCGCCCCTTTTTCCATTTCAGGTCAATTGGAAGCCCTATCCTGTGGTCAGGTCACTATTCAGAGCCAAAACCGAGGCTGGTATATCTCATTAGGAGACTCAGAGGGCAACCGTGTGTCGGCGAGAGCCCTTTTCCTCACACTGATTACTCCTTTTCCTGAGGTCTAACTAGGGTGAACGGAGTCCGTGTGTCGGTGCCAGAAACCCTAGGGCAACTCAGAGGCGAACGAAGGGGAGTAGCAGCCATCCAAGCGTGTGTCACGGGACAGTCCAAGCGTAGGTCGCCGGACACTGGAGGTGGACGCACCTACTTTTAGAAGGCTCGAGCATGGGTTTAGGAAAAACTAGGGCACAGAAGGGTACCACTTCTGACTATAGGACAGCCAAGCAGTACATGAAATCCATCTATGGAGGAGGAGTTGTTAAGCCCTTCAAAGATTGGCACCAAGGGACTGTAGGTTCAGATGGGACCATCCCCAAAGAAGGGACCTTTGAGGTGTGGATTGGGAAAAAGTTTGTGCGTAAATTCCACTCTAGACTCCAAAGCCATGGTTCCCTCCAGAAAGCAGAACTGTGGCTGCACGAATCCATCAATCTCTAGCAACAGGGCATTCAAAAGTCCCAGACAGTGCGAACTAACACTGTCATGTACTCCCGTCCCGCTAAGAATGCAGAGTCCAAGAGAAGCGCTTTTCTCTTTCTCTTTCTCTCTCTCCATCTCTCCCTCTCTCTCTCTTCCCTCCCTCATCTCTCCATCTAACCTTGAGACGATGTACCATGTTTAATCCAGCTTCTCTTCGTCCTGGTTTTAAGGACAATGAGAAGGGGGGAAAGTGGTGCAGAAAACAACGATCTTCAAACTTTTTACTAACCATTCTAACCTCTCAAATGTCAATCAATTTCTAACCTAGTAGGGAATTACGTTGAGAACCATCACGACTGCCTTTTCTTTGATGGTACTTGGGTCAGATTTTTGCAAAGAAGGTAAAAATCACGGCCGATCCATGGCCTGAATGTTACGCTGTAACCCTTTTATTCCATCAGGTATGCCCTCAGGCAGCCCCACGGGTTATCACCCGATGTCCACCACCGGGTTCGGGAGTTTCTCCCGGACCCAGACTCAATAACCAGTATTCCTTATAGTCAACCAGGTGATTGGGTCGTGCTAAAGAAACATCCGAGGACGGGACTAGAGCTGAGATATCTTGGGCCATTCCAGGTGCTGCTAATGACGCCAACCTCTCTGAAGTTGCAGGGACGAGACAACTGGATCCACACCGGTCACTGCAAGAAGCTGCTCAACTAAGTCAAAGAATGCAGAGTATCACTTTTGTTTATTTGTTACAAGGAGGCATTTGTTGATACACATAAAGATACATTCCTAGAGGGTATCCAATAGAAAGAGAGAATCCAGCTTCTTGTGGAGTAAAAAGTAGTTCTTTATTGGCTCATCGTATAAAATCCACCAAAATCACAGGAAAAAGGTGTACAGTAACATGTTTCGGGCTACAGAATCCAGCCCTTCATCTTGATGAAGCCATTTCTATCATTCCTAGAGGGTAATATCAGCTATAGGTTTAATATTAGCTCTGGCTCCTGCTCCTCGCTTGTTAATCCTGTATGGGTGTCCGGGCAGCTAGGTGGCCCGTAGATGTGGTAAAGGGCATAAGTTTGTGGGATCCTCCAGTTGTGAGGAAGGTATACAGTTATGCCTGGCTAGCAGACTCCATTGACAAGGGTCAGGCCCATACTGACAGGTGCAGGGCAGAGGCGGAGCTATGACTAGTGAGGGTCAGAATCCTTTTTAAAGCTTTGGGAGGTCTTGGGGCTCACTGTTTTTCCATTGGATCCGGGCGAAAGGAAATAGGACATGTACTTAAGTTTTTTTGTTTCCATTCCGTCTTTACGCCAGAGTGAGATGTTCCTGATGTCTAATCCTGAACAGACAAGGCGCCCTGAGACCAAACCATGGACCAGATGCAGAGGATCCCAAACCAGCCGGCGACCAACGCGAAACGCCACCTCCTAAGTCACCTCCAGAAGAATAGAAGCTACGTGTCAAGATTGACTTTCTGTTTTCCATCATCTGTTTTATTTTATGGATTCAGGACTTTTCGTAGACAAGAAGAAGATTGAGATTCATCAAGGGACACGGGGAGCATATGACAAAGAGGAGGGACTGTTGTGGAAATTTTATTATGCGGACATTTTATCTTAGGATGTGTGTGTGTGTTTTTATAGATTGTCATCTGTCTCCCTGTGTCCGATTTAACCGAAGAACGCTCTAGCAGAGGGTACTTGGGTTGAATCGGGACCATTGGTAAAACCGTCAGTATGAAAACCCTCTCATGGGCTTGTAGACGTGTTCTCAGTGTGTAGGGGGGCGTTTGCCGGTTTGTGAGCACTAAGTGCAATGCACTGGGCTTCTTCCCTTCAAATGTCTATACACATTAGAGAAGTGAAGTCTGCATAACGAGAGATACATGTTATACCTCTGCTGCGGCTTCGCTATCCCTTTCTGGATACATATCTGCCTTGTCGGTATACTCGTACCGTATACTGACAATAGCTGTAGCAATGTCTCACAGATGGTCTCAAACCTATAAACTTGAATTTAACACTTGCGGATCAGGAAAATAGTGTTTTTTGGCAAAAAAGTGTGTATTTAAAACCCCAGAAAATGATGGGTGTATTTCTAGCTTAAATTAGACACTGACTAATCCAGATGTACTGTATATTGCCCAAAAAAAGTTTTTGGGGTAACAGAATATGAAAGCTGTATATATTAAACTTAAATTTTACACTTGCAGATCAGGAAAATTTTGTTTTTTGGCAAAATTAGTGTGTTTTTAAAACCCCAGAAAATGATGGCTGTATTTCTAGCTTAAATTGCACACTGACTAATCCAGATGTTGCATATTGCCCAAAAAATTGTGATTTTCAATGTCCCAAAAGCTCAGATGCAGTGCTGGTGCACTGAGCTTGCATAAAATGTCCGCCGCCGCCACCCACCTAACTGACTTATTAAAGTTTTTTTTTTTTTTCGGTCACTGGGCTCAGGGCAGGATAAAAAAATTGTGCCCTGCACCCACAAAACACAATGTATGTAGATCGCTGAGTTAGATTCAGATTTTGAGCATAGAGTCTCTCTTATTCTCTCCCTGAAATCACCAGCAGCATCCTCTCCCTACACTAAGCACAGCAGAGTGACGTGCAGCACTACGTGACTCCAGCTTATATTGAGGCTGGGTCACATGCTACACTGGCCAATCACAGCCATGCCATTAGTAGGCATGGCTGTGATGGCTTCTAATGTCAGACAGTTAACCTCTTGTTGATTGGCTGAAAGTGCCGAACACCAAACCCGTAACCGAACTTTTACTGAAATGTTCGGGTTCGGGTCCGGGGTCCAAAACTTTACAGTTCGGATTCGCTCAACCCTATTTTCTATATCTAGAAAAGAACTTTGAGGTCTAAGTGCTTACTACACACCTTGAAATATTGCTTGAGGGGTGTAGTTTCTGGAATGGGGTCACTTTTTGGGGTTTCCACTGTAGGGCCACCTCAGCGTGTCTTCATATGCGATATAGCTCCTAAGTACCATTCCAGCTAAATCCACTCTCCTAAAGCCATATGGTGCTCCTTGTACTCTGAAGCCTACTGTGAGCCAATACATCATTTTTTGAGCACATATGGGGTGAGGAAAAAAGGCAATACAGGCACTAACCATCTGAGACAAATAGTAAAATTTATGTTTTTAATGGTTAAAATATAATTAATTAAAACTGAATGAAGTAGTATGGTAAATTATCAGGTGTCAGTTTGTGAACAAATATCAATATTATGAATAATATCAATATTAAATATCAAAGGTATTAAAAAAGTAATAAAAAAGTAATAAAAAAGTAGTAGAAAAGTAGTAGTAGGAGGAGTCTCTTGAATCCTTGGTATTGGTGCAAAAATAAATTAATGTTTTTTGTTCCTATGATATTGTGCAATCTGCAGATAAAGTGCACAAAAAAAAAAAAAGTGCGCCAAAAAATAAGGTGCAAAGTTAATGTGATTCCAGTGCAAGTTAGACAGTTCAAATAGTAAATAAAACACTTGAGTAGTAAAAATGGCACTATCTGTTTTAAGTGCCAATATTCCAGATAGAAAATAATCTGTTAGAAATAATTGCAATATGGATATAATCGCAATATGGCATTTGAGAGGTCAATTATAGATTCCTAGCAAAGTGCTTTAGAAATCAATTCGGAGGAAAATAACACTTGGTGCAGGGTGTAACGTAAGTTTGTCTCTACTCACAGGAGACTTAGTTGGATACGGCTGTGATCGGGGGCGTCCCACCCGTTCCTCAGCCACTCACCCGTCCTGCTGCGTCTGTGTTCTTCCTGTGCTTGTGCTGATGAAAGTTTTGTGTAGCCGGCCTCGCTACACTTTCGGCATCTCACGTGACTATGGGTTGTGCACGTGATCGCCCGGCTTGTCACGTGTTATTTCAAATGTATGCGATTATGTAGAAAAGAGAGGTGGAAATCATATTTCAAAAATGTCTAGACAAGAATCAAGACGTATTTATGATTTTGAAACCTTAATACCTGGAGGACTCAACTCAGATTTTGAGATCTTCGGTTTTCTGTGATCACAGGCTGTGGGTCTTGCACTGACGGGACGTCGTGAGTCCGGCCGATCCCTAAGAGTAATACCCATTGCCCCATACTACATGAACAAGATTATTTACGAGTACAATTTTATATGAGAAAGATTTTATATGCCAAATTTTATATGAAAGTTTTATATGAAAATATTATATGAAGATTTTATGTGAAATTTTATACGAAAAACATATAGACAAATTATACACGAACAATATAAACAACACAGAAATTAAGAAATCGAGATCAAACAATGAAGGACATGTACTATTAATATTTTCTCTATCAAGTATATTTATTATAATTTGGAACAAACATTTGTGTAAAAAACGCATTAACACAAAAAATCACATCGAAAACGCTATAAAAACGCATGCGATTTTTTAAAGTATTTATTATAAAAATTTGCTGATTTCTCTTATATAAGCCGGTTTTACATGTATTCCAATGATTTATCTATACTTATCTACATATAGTTTATATAAATTTCCATTTTTTACCATTCCATACCATATTCCATTCCTGAGCTTATAACAAACCCTTATCAAAGGTATATAAAAAAGCAGGATCGACTGCAGTCCCATTCATGGCCACTGAGGAAGAGGTAGTATACCTCAAAATGTGTCTGGCTTCATTGGATGGGACCCCCCCTTCTTCCTTTTGGATTACCACGAATTCAGCATAGCAGTCTTATAATATACAGTGAATTCGGGAATATATAAATAATTTTAAAAAAACTTTTTTTTCGTTGCAACGAGAACCGACACATCAATGTTACAGGAAAATTCAGCTTAACTTATCCTAAACGTTTGAAGACTTCAATGAAGGAGTATCGAAAGTCTCATTCTTAAATATTCAGAACCCTACAAAGATTTTCTACATAATCACATACATTTGAAATAACACGTGACAAGCCAGGGCGATCACGTGCACAACCCATAGTCACATGAGACGCCGAAAGTGTAGCGAGGCCGGCTACACAAAACTTTCATCGGCACAAGCACAGGAAGAACACAGACGCAGCAGGACGGGTGAGTGGCTGAGGAACGGGTGGGACGCCCCCGATCACAGCCGTATACAACTAAGTCTCCTGTGATTAGAGACAAAGTTATGTTACACCCTGCACCAAGTGTTATTTTACTCCGAATTGATTTCTAAAGCACTTTGCCAGGAATCTATAATTGACCTCTCAAGTGCCATATTGCGATTATATCCACATTGCGATTATTTCTAACAGATTCATTTCTATCTGGAATATTGCCACTTAAAACAGATAGTGCCATTTTTACTACTCAAGTGTTTTATTTACTATTTGAACTGTCTAACTTGCACTGGAACCACATTAACTTTGCACCTTATTTTTTGGCGCACTTTATTTATTTATTTATTTTTTGTGCACTTTATCTGCAGATTGCACAATATCATAGGAACAAAAGACATTAATAAATTTTTGCACCAATACCAAGGATTCAAGATACTCCTCCTACTACTACTTTTCTACTACATTTTTATTACTTTTTCATTACCTTTTTAATACTTTTGATATTTAATATTGATATTCATAATATTGATATTTGTTCACAAACTAACACCTGATAATTTACCATACTACTTCATTCAGTTTTAATTAATTATATTTTAACCATTAAAAACATTAATTTTACTATTTGTCTCAGATGGTGAGTGCCTGTATTGCCTTTTTTCCTTGATCTTTTACATATTTTGTGACGAGGTGAGTCACAGACACACAACACAGAGCACCTTCACCAATTCTGATAAGGAGGGAGAGCCACCACAACTAGTATTTTGTACATATGGGGTGTTGCCGTATTCAGGGGGAAATGGGGAACACAATGTGGGGTGCATTTTGTCCTGTTACCCTTTGAGGAAGTAAAAAATGTGGGTGTAAGCAACTTTTTTGTGAAAAATATGCAATTTTTCATCTTCACTGCCATATGTTTCCTATATCTATAAAAGACCTTTAAAGTCTAAGTGCTTACTACACACCTTGAAATATCCCTTGAGGGGTGTAGTTTCCGGAATTGGGTCACTTTTTGGGGTTTCCGCTGTAGGGCCACCTCAGCGTGTCTTCATATGCGACATAGCTCCCAAGTACCATTCCAGCAAAATCCACTCTCCTAAGCCATATGGTGCTCCTTGTACTCTGAAGCCTGCTGTGAGCCAATACATCATTTTTGAGCAAATATGAGGTGTTGCCGTATTTGGGGGGAAATGGGGAACGAAATGTGGGGTGCAATTTGTCCTGTTACCCTTTGGGAAAGTGAAAAATGTGGGTGTAAAGCAACCTTTTTGTGAAAAATATCAAACTTTTCATCTTCACTACCAAGTGTTTCCTATATCTAGAAAAGACCTTTGAGGTCTAAGTGCCTAATACACATCTTGAAATATTCCTTGAGGGATGTAGTTTCTGGAATGGGGTAAATTTTTGGGATTTCCACTGTAGGGCCACCTCAGCGTGTCTTCATATGCGACATAGCTCCCAAGTACCATTCCAGCTAAATCCACTCTCCTAAAGCCATATGGTGCTCCTTGTAATCTGAAGCCTGCTCTGAGCCCATACATCATTTTTGAGCACATATGGGGTGTTGCTGTATTCGGGGAGAAATGGGGAACACAATGTGGGGTGCATTTTGTCCTGTTACCATTTGGGAAAGTGAAAAATGTGGGTGTAAAGCAACTTTTTTGTGAAAAATATGCAATTTTTCATTTTCACTGCCAAGTATTTCTTAATTGTAGGAAAGACCTTTAAAGTCAAAGTGCTCACCACACACCTTGAAAGATTCCTTGAGAGGTGTAATTTTCAAAATGGGGTAACTTTTTGGGGGTTTCCACTGTATGGCCACCTCAGGGTGTCTTCATATGCGACATAGCTCCCAAGTACCACTCCAGCTAAATCCACTCTCCTAAAGCCATATGGTGCTCCTTGTAATCTGAAGCCTGCTCTGAGCCCATACATCATTTTTGAGCACATATGGGGTGTTGCTGTATTCGGGGAGAAATGGGGAACACAATGTGGGGTGCATTTTGTCCTGTTACCATCTGGGAAAGTGAAAAATGTGGGTGTAAAGCAATTTTTTTGTGAAAAATATGCAATTTTTCATTTTCACTGCCAAGTATTTCTTAATTGTAGGAAAGACCTTTAAAGTCAAAGTGCTCACCACACACCTTGAAAGATTCCTTGAGAGGTGTAATTTTCAAAATGGGGTAACTTTTTGGGGGTTTCCACTGTATGGCCACCTCAGGGTGTCTTCATATGCGACATAGCACCCAAGTACCATTCCAGCTAAATCCACTCTCATAAGCCATATGGTGCTCCTTGTACTCTGAAGCCTGCTGTGAGCCAATACATAATTTTTGAGCACATATGAGGTGTTGCCGTATTTGGGGGGAAATGGGGAACATAATGTGGGGTGCATTTTGTCCTGTTACCCTTTGGGAAAGTGAAAAATGTGGGTGTAAAGCAACTTTTTTGTGAAAAATATCCAATGTTTCATCTTCACTACCAAGTGTTTTCTATATCTAGAAAAGACCTTTGAGGTCTAAGTGCCTAATACACATCTTGAAATATTCTTTGAGGGATGTAGTTTCTGGAATGGGGTCAATTTTTGGGATTTCCACTGAAGGGCCACCTCAGCGTGTCTTCATATGCGACATAGCTCCCAAATACCATTCCAGCTAAATCCACTCTCCTAAAGCCATATGGTGCTCCTTGTAATCTGAAGCCTGCTCTGAGCCCATACATCATTTTTTGAGCACATATGGGGTGTTGCTGTATTCGGGGAGAAATGGGGAACACAATGTGGGGTGCATTTTGTCCTGTTACCATTTGGGAAAGTGAAAAATGTGGGTGTAAAGCAACTTTTTTGTGAAAAATATGCAATTTTTCATTTTCACTGCCAAGTATTTCCTAATTGTAGGAAAGACCTTTAAGGTCAAAGTGCTCACCACACACCTTGAAAGATTCCTTGAGAGGTGTAATTTCCAATATGGGGTAACTTTTTTGGGGTTTCCACTGTAGGGCCACCTCAGGGTTTCTTCATATGCGGCATAGCTCCCAATTACCATTCCAGCTAAATCCACTCTCTTAAAGCCATATGGTGCTTCTTTCACTCTGAAGCCTGCTGTGTGCCCATACATCAGTTTTTGAGCATATATGGGGTATTTCTGTAAACTCAAGATTCAATGTAATAGATTTTGAGTTTTGTCTGGCTATTAACCCTTGATGTGTTGCAGAAAAAATAGATTAAAATTTAAAATCTACAAAAAAAAGTGAAATTTAGAATTTTTATTCCCATTTTCCTTAAATTCTCATGGGGCACCTAAAGGGTTCACAACGTTTTTAGCTTGAGGGGTGTAGTCTCTAAAATGTGATGATTTATAGGTGATTTCTAATATGTAAGCCCCACAAAGTGACTTTATAATTGGACTGGTCCTTAAAAAATTGGGTTTTGGAAATTGTCTTACAAATTTTAAGATTTGCTTATATAAGCCTTCTAACATCCCCAAAAAATAAAATGTCATTTTAAAAATGATCCAAACATGAAGTAGACATATGGGGAATGTAAAGTAATTACTATTTTTGGAGGTATTACTATCTATTATAAAAATAGAGAAATAGAAATTCGGAAATTTGAAAATGTTTCCAAAGTATTTTGGAAATTTTGTATTTTTTTATAAATAAAAATTTTATATTTTGACTTAAAATTACCACTGTCATGAAGTATAATATGTGACGAGAAAACCATCTCAGAATGGCCTGGATAAGTAAAAACATTTTAAAGTTATCACCACATAAAGTGACATATGTCAGATTTGCTAAAAATGGCCTGGTCCTTAAGGTGAAAAATGGCAGGGTCCTGAAGAGGTTAAAGCCCTTCAATGGTTCCTGGGATTTGCTAATTATTATAGGAAATTCATCAAAAATTTCTCAGTCATTGCCAAACCGTTGACAGATTTGACCAGGAAGAGGACTGATCTTCTCCACTGGGGTCTTGAAGCTATGTGTGCCTTTGAAACTTTAAAGACGAGTTTTATTCGGGCACCGGTGCTTGTTCAGCCTGATGTTACACAACCTTTTGTTGAGGTAGATGCCTCTGAGGTAGATGTTGGGGTCGTGCTATCTCACTGATTGTCCTCTCTGACCAACCTGAAACCATTTGCTTTTTTCTTCCAGAGATTCTCTCCCGCAGAGAGAAACTAAGATATTCGTAATCGAGAGTTGTTGGCTATTAAAAAGTAATTTGAGGAATGGCGGCATTTCCCAGAGATGGCTCAGCACTAGATCATCGTGCTGACTTATAATAAAAACCTAACCTATCTGGGTACGGCCAAGCGCTTATATCCCCTACAAGCAAGGTGAGCCCTATTACACGTTTTAACTTTGTAGTGACCTATCGCCCCGGGGCTTCTAATGTAAAGGCTGATGCCTTATCACAGAGCTTTGATGAGTAGCAGAGTGTTGATACGGAGCCTGGGAATATTCTGCCTCCTGGTGTTGTGCTTGCCGCTATTAATTCTGATCTGGACGCTAATTTAAGTGGCTGTCAGAATTTAGCTCCCGATGGTCTTCCTTCAGGCATATTGTTTGTGCCTTCTAATTTACGTCTTAAAGTATTGGAGAAATTTCATTGTTCTGATTTAGCAGTTCATCCAGGTATTGCAGGGACTAAAAATCTGGTCTCTCGGGTATATTGGTGGCCTATGTGGTCACGTTATGTGGTTGCCTTCATCTCTGCCTATGAAGTATGTGATAGGGCCAAGGTAGCCTGGAGAAGTTCTGCGGGTTTGCT
Organism: Bufo bufo; assembly: GCF_905171765.1. Lineage (NCBI taxonomy): Eukaryota > Metazoa > Chordata > Amphibia > Anura > Bufonidae > Bufo > Bufo bufo. The sequence goes on from NC_053389.1 coordinate 706,601,194, forward strand.
TAGTCCCTTGCCCATTCCACAGAGGCCCTGGACCCACATCTCTGGACTTTATTACAGACCTCCCACCCTCCCAGGGAAAGTCGGTCATTTGGGTTGTCATTGATAGATTTTCAAAGATGTGTCATCTTATTGCATTAAAGAAACTCCCCAGTGCTAAAGAGTTGTCTACCTTGTTTGTTAATAACATCCTTAGGTTGCATGGCCTTCTGGACTCCATTGTCTCAGATAGGGGTATCCAATTTGTCTCTAATTTCTAGAGAGGTTTCAGCAAGAAACTGTGAATCAAGCTCTCCTTCTCATCCGCATTCCACCCTGAGACTAATGGGCAAACTGAGAGGGTCAACCAGGTACTGGACTAATTCTTGAGGTGCTCTGTGTCTGATTGCCAAAATGAGTGGAGAAAGTTTTTACCTCTAGCGGAGTTCTCGATTAACATACATGTAAGCTCCTCTAGTGGTATGTCTCCTTTCTATTGTAACTATGCTTTTAACTCCCAGTTTTCGTCAGTGTGTGGTTCTAGCTCTGTAAATCGTGCTATGGATGCTATCGTTGAAGTTCTGTGCACAGTTTGGGCCCAGGCTCGCAAGAGCCTGGAAAAAGCCCAAAGCATCCAATCTAGACATGCCAATAAGAAACGGTTAAAAGCGCCAAATTTTGTGTTGGGTGAATTGGTATGGTTGTCTACCAAAAATTTACATTTCAAGGTGCCTTCAGATAAACTTGAGCCTAAGTTTATTGGACCTTATAAGATCATCTCTGTCATCAATCCAGTGTCATGTCATCTTCAGTTACCTGACTCTTTCAGAATTCATGATGTTTTTCACATTTCTCTGATAAAAAAATATGTTCCACAAGCAATTCCTCCTTCTAGACCTCCTGACCCTGTAATTATTCTTGATGAGTTTGAGTATGAGGTGGAGAGAATCCTTGATTCCCGGACTTCATACCAAATTTCCATTGAAGCCTGTAAGTTCAGAATTACCGTGGTAGTGTCCAGTAAAAGGCAAAGTCTTTGCAAGGAATAATCCAAGATGGCGGGGTGCCCGTGTCCACTAACAAATCATCCAGCTGTCTGATACAGATCTGTCCTTTTCTTTTGAAGCTTTCTGATGAGGCTTAAGGTGTGAGGCTTCCTGCTGGGGTTGGAGCCGCTCCGACTACAGAAAGTGAGCTTTTATGAGGTTCTGTCAGGAAAATACCAGATTGATGGGTACTTAACCTGGCATGGGGGCAGGAAGAGTCTTTGGCAAGGAGGTGCTAATTGTACCTCTGATCTGTGAGCTGTGCTAGCAAGGGTGAAATACTTTGGGTTGAAAAAAGATTTTAACTCTTTGTGTGCAGGCGAAGGCTCTGGTAATTTTAAAACCGGACGCATTTGCGATCTCTTCGTGTTGCTGAGATCGCAAATCGTCACAAATACATCCAAGAAGATTGCTTCCATACCTTGTGTCTTGTAGTAATAATATATGTATGCTGGTTTAATTAAATTTAATGATCCCAAAAAGAATTTAAATTCCAACCGTGTGGAAACTGAGTATTCATAAATGGACGATTGAGGCATGACGCGAAATTTCACCTTAATACACACAGGTAAATAGCTAGCATACCATGGATATTGCTGCAGTAATCATGCATATATGCAACCTAATTTAATTCAACCCCTCAAAAAAAAAAAATATTGCGATCATGTGGAAACATAATATAAGTAAACGGGCGATTGAGGCTTGACACTCAATTTGCTTCCAGGAAATCCTGCTCTGAGGATTTGTGATGATTCACCCTTCCCCTGACGATTTTTGGTTATGGACATGTGCCCTCTCCCCGCCCCTACTAGAATTTATGGCATATCATGTGAATGGGTCTAAAATAGGAATGCTCTATTTATCCTAAGAATTTTCGCCATGTGTAAATAGTACATACTTGCATCTTAACTCACAAAGTTTCATTTGTCTGTTTATTATCTTTAATCAGGTGCAAATTCCATTTCTTCAAGCTGATGAGACCTATATTTTAATATGAATACATATTTCTAGAGAAACGTGAGAGGCAGGAGCTGGGTAAGATTCCTTGTGCTAACAGAGTAATGAACTTTTAACCTTCCCCTGGAATTAATCACACTTGATCTCTCGAGTAAAAATGTTTTAACATAAAGCCATACTTTATTGTGATTTAACAAACTATATTTTAATTGTAATTGATTTCTACTGAAAGGGAAAAAATGAGTTAATTAGGGTAGGCTATTGGAAATCGTAATGAGCAGAATGTATTATACAAACCACAGATTAATGTAAAGCAATGAAATACCATGAAATGACTGAGAATGTAGTTTTTAATCACTGAGTGAATTAATGTGATTAATGGAGATGCTTTATACCAGGTTTATGAACATTACCTTTTAGGCACTTTCCTATTTAATAATGTAAAACACTATCTATGCTACAGATTACAGTGCAATGAATTAACTCACAGTATAATAAAGTTAATATGGTTTATTTAAGACAAAAATAAGCTCTTGCATCAAAATCTTTATTGCACTTAGTGCTTAGGGTCGCTGTTGCTGAATATGATCATTTCATGATCAACTTTCTTAAGACCAGACACAAAAAAAAAAATGGCTTATGAGCCTTAAACGGGTTTTTAAACCAGCACCTGGATCTGAATACGTTTGTAATTGTATGTAATTAAATATTTAGTATAGTCACTGAACTATTTGCACACTGCCTCCTGCTATTTATTCTTTTCCTTATTTATTGTCCATCTTATTTTGGTGGTCACACTCGCTCGGTTTAAATCTACCTAAAATGTCCTTGCTGTCCTGATTTAACTCTTCAAAGGTGTTTCTGAATGTTCTTCCAGAGTTATCAGCTGCACAGAGATCATGCAGTTGCAGGATTGGGGGAAGGGGGGGAGCTCTCAGTTTATTATCATCCCTGCCTTTTTTATATTTGTATACAAAGAGCTCAATTAGTACCATATACTGTGTACAGATTAGGCAGCAGCAATTTTGTTTCCTGCATCGGTCCCAGCAATCTTGTGATTGCTGGGGGGGGGGGGGGGGGCTGAGTAACTGCATGAGCTGCTGGGTCTTAGCAGACTCATTGTATCTCTGCAGTGAGCCTTATATAACCTTGGGATATTTTATTACACCTATAAAATCTGTTCCATTCACCTTAATAGGGCTTGCAGATATCCATGTTCTTGCTGCCTCATTCAAATGAATGGAACAATCACTGATGGAAATCACTGACTAAATCACTAAAGTGTGAATTTGGTCTTATGGGGAGCACAAAGTACAAAATAAAAATATAAAATAATAAATAGTAAGATGAAAAATAAATGAAAAACTAATAAAAAAAAAAAAACACACCACTCGCTTCTAGCCCTCTCCCCTGAGGATTGTAACCCAAATATCTACTATATTAAAATAACTGTTACCAGGAACGTGACTTTTAATAAGTATCATAGTTGCACTTTGTGCTATTAAAAAAATTTTACAAATGCAAAAATCAGCTATTGTTTTCCCCTTTTTAATATTTTCTCAGGTATAAAAAAAATAACCAAAAATATTGAAACAAATATAACAAAACTAAAGTCTCATGTATCACCAAAAAAGGGCACATAAAAGCTATGGCTTTCAAAGCCACATGTACTAATGTGTCTGGAAAGGGCAAAATAGCCCGATCTTGAAATAGTTGTATTTAATGACAAATAAGTTCTTTGGTCCTTCATGCCTGAGCATTATTCTATTCATTTTAATTTGATCCACAATCATTTAAATGCAGCAAAAGAGAAAATATATTGCACACGAGAAACAAAAATATATTTCTGTCAGGAAACCCTGGCCAATGTGGTCATTATACATGCACTGCAGTAAATACCAATCAAGCCATATCCAATTGGTTTCGTAACACAATTATAGTTCTGATGTGTAGAACTGAACACAATGTGTAGTTGCATGATTTAGGATCCTGATAAAAATTTCACGGTAAGAATAGTTTATATTATTCTCTGCTGGCATTGAAAGGATGCATAAGCGTAACCATGTGTGTACAGGTCACTGTATTTTCTTAAAATAATCCTATCACTTGTAAAAAAGAGGCAGTGTAGCAACATTCATTTCCTGAGATATAAAGAAAGCGATGGTATATTTACAAATAGGAAGCTTATATGAAATATATTTGTAATGCATGGTACTTGGAAATATAATAGTGTTGTCATGATCTATGCTGTGTGTTGGGATCTGCAAATTGCGCATCTGCAAAACACAGATGCCAGCCATGTGTGTTCTGAAACTTGCGGAACGCAACGGACGTTCCATGATAGAAATGCCTATTCTTGTCCGCATCTTTTGTCGCCCCATTAAAGTGAATGGGTCCGCATCCGAGCCGCAAAAAATATTGCTCGGATGCTGACCGAAACAACGGTCGTGTGCATGAGCCCTTAGGTTGAGTTCACACTTCAGATATTTGGTCAGTTATTTCCATCAGTTATTGTGAGCCAAAACCAGTAGCAAAGCCTACTCAGAGATCAAATATAATGATTTGATGTGTACCTATTTTGTGTTTTTGACCCACACCTGTTTTTTTCCATAACTGATGGAAATAACTGACCAAATAACTGAAATGTGAACTCAGCCTTACTTGAGTCTACACTACAAATACATCTTTGCTATTCTGACTGTAATCCAACTCTGCTATGCCCTGTGTACTGTCTGAACTTCTCAACCACACCCTGTTTCTCCACCAAAAGAACAGTTGGGACTAGACTCAATTGGTATGCACCACCATGTTCTCCCATTTGCTGCTTCTGATGAACTCTGCTATTTAGACCCTGTTTGCTCTGGCAGTCACTCCTTGAGGGTTAATATGTAGTGTTGATTTTGCTTTCACTCCTGTCTAGCTGTGTACTCTTGTGAATTCTGACTCTTACTGCTAACTTCCAATTCTGCTTCTAGTTTGACACCTGGTCTTGTCTGCCTAGTTCCTGACACCAGCCTGTGGTTTGCTACCAGCCACCACTGTGTGTCATGTAGCTTAACTATCCCACATTAAAAACTCAACTCTGCTGTTCTACAGAAACAAATTGTCACAGCAGACAGGATATAAGAAACACAGGACCTAACAAACAAGTGTCTAGGCAAGAAGCTGGGGAATGGGGTCACCTCCTGACAAATCCCTACCAGCTCTCCCTAGACTGCTATGCCCACATTCAGACCCTGAAGGTGGGAATGAATGTGTCCTCTTGCCTGGGCTGAAGATTCCCTAGAATCCCTAAGATGGTGAAAGGGGGAAAGAGGCAGCCTGCTCCCTCAGACCTGGAGGGGGCAGGCGTCTCTCTAACAGCCCAGACAGTCAACCACAATAAAACAAAACCAACTTGTCTTTTGCTGAGCAGGAACAGCCAATCCTTCCTTCCTCTGAACCAGACAGAAGCTATAACCCGCCCAGGACACTGGGAGTGGGCGTAATTTAAACTCTTACCAATAACCCCACCCAGTGCACCTGAAGGGAGGCGGATACAACTCCACTCCAAAACAATAACAAAAGTCTACACATGTGCTGCTAACCTAGCTGACCTCCGCACATGACCTGAGCAGGGCATGACAGTACCCCCCCTTCTACGGGTGGCCTCCGGACACCCCGGCCCAACTTTATCCGGGTGGGATCTGTGAAAAGCCTTCACCAGTCGTCTGGCATTAACATCCACAGCCGGAACCCACATCCTCTCCTCAGGGCCGTATCCCCTCCAGTGTACCAGATACTGAAGGGAACCCCGAAGAACTCTTGAGTAGAGAACCCTGGAGATCTCGAACTCTAAATTTCCATCTACCAGAACAGGGGGAGGAGGAAATGGCGATGGTTCCACCAGTTTCACATATTTCTTTAGTAAAGACTTGTTGAACACATCATGGATCCTCCAAGTCTGCGGAAGATCCATACGAAACGCTACTGGATTGACCACCGCAGATATTTTGTAAGGTCCAATAAATCTTGGACCCAGTTTCCAAGATGGCACTCTCAGTTTAATATTTTTTGTAGATAACCACACCAGATCACCCACACACAGGTCCGGACGGTCATACGTCTCTTGTCAGCCATTCGCTTATACCTCTCACCCATCTTCTCTAAATTCACCTGGATCCTCCGCCAGATAGAAGACAAGGCAGAAGAAAATATCTCCTCCTCTGGCATCCCAGAGGAACTAGTCCCAGAAAAGGTACCAAACTGAGGATGAAAACCGTATGCGCCAAAAAATGGCGACTTACCCGTGGACTCCTGCCTACGGTTATTCAAAGCAAACTCTGCTAGGGACAAAAATGAGGACCAGTCCTCCTGATTCTCAGCCACAAAACACCTCAAGTAGGTCTCCAGGTTTTGATTAGTACGCTCTGTCTGCCCATTCGACTGCGGATGAAAAGCCGAAGAGAACGAAAGTTGAATGCCAAGCCGAGAGCAGAACGCCCTCCAAAACCTGGAAACAAACTGCGTGCCCCAATAAGAAACCACATCTGAGGGAATGCCATGCAATTTCACGATATTATCCCCAAAAATCTGAGCAAGAATCTTGGCATTAGGCAGACTGGCTAACGATACAAAGTGAGCCATTTTATTAAAACGGTCAACAACCACCAAAATTACTGTTTTCCCAGAGGAACTCGGCAGATCCGTAATAAAGTTCATAGACAAGTGTGTCCAAGGACGAGACGGAATAGACAAAGGAAGAAGTGAACCAGCAGGTCGAGTATGAGCAACCTTTGACCGTGCACAGGTTTCACAAGCTGCTACGTAATCCTCAACACTCTTACGTAACCCGGGCCACCAGAACCTCCGGGACACAAGATCAAAAGGTGGACTTACCCCCAGGATGTCCAGCAAGGACAGTATCGTGATGTTCCTTGAATACCTTGTATCGCAGTCCATCAGGAACAAACAACCTCCCTGGGGGACAAGAACCAGGAGCCCCCTCCTGGGCTCCCAACACCTCCATCTCCAATTTGGGATACAGAGTGGAGACCACCACCCCATCAGCCAAAATCGGAGCAGGATCCTCTGAATCACATCCCCCAGGAAAACTGCGAGACAACGCATCAGCCTTGACGTTTTTAACCCCCGGACGAAAAGTAACCACAAAATTGAACCTGGTAAAGAACAGTGACCATCTGGCCTGTCTAGGATTCAGATGCTTGGCAGATTGCAGGTAAGCCAAATTCTTATGATCCATATATACAGTAACGGGATGAGACGCCCCCTCCAACCAGTGACGCCATTCCTCAAAGCCAGCAATTCCCTATCTCCTACATCATAATTCCTCTCGGCGACAGAGAGCTTCTTGGAAAAAAAGCACACGGAACCCATTTGCCAGGGGATGAACCCTGCGACAGCACTGCTCCAACCCCCACCTCTGATGCATCAACCTCCACCACGAATGACTGAGACACATCGGGCTGCACCAGAATGGGAGCAGACGCAAAACATTCCTTAATAGCCAAAAAGGCCTGCAATGCCTCATCCGACCAGACAGAGACATCGGCGCCCTTCTTAGTCATATCGGTCAGAGGTTTCACGATGGCAGAATAGTTCAAGATACATTTTCTATAATAGTTAGTAAACCCCAAAAACTGCATCAAAGCTTTCTGATTCTCTGGTCGGTACCATTCCAGAACCGCCTGGACCTTTTCGGGATCCATACGAAAACCAGAGTCAGAAATCAGATATCCCAGAAACGGAAGCTTCTGCACAGCAAACACACATTTCTCCAATTTGGCATATAATTTATTCTCACGAAGGATCGTCAAAACCTGTCTCACGTGATCCTGATGGGTCTTCAGATCAGGAGAGTAAATTAGAATGTCATCCAAGTAAACTACCACGAACCTCCCCTCAAAATGATGGAAAATGTCATTGACGAATCGCTGAAATACCGCTGGCGCGTTAGTTAACCCAAAAGACATAACCAGATTCTCGAAATGACCCTCATGCGTATTGAAGGCCGTTTTCCACTCATCCCCTTCCTTGATTCTGATCAGATTGTAGGCCCCTCTTAAATCCAACTTGGAGAACACCTTGGCTCCAACAATCTGATCAAAAAGATCGGAGATCAAAGGAAGGGGATACGAATCACGGACCGTAATACAGTTCAATTCCCGGAAATCCAAACAAGGTCTCAGTGATCCATCCTTTTTCTTTACAAAGAATAAACCCACTGCCACCGGAGACTTAGATGGCCTAATATGACCTTTTGCCAAACTCTCTGCAATATACTTCCGCATGACCTCTCTTTCAGGTTGAGAAAGATTGTAAAGCCGAGACTTTGGCAACTTAGCCCCTGGGATGAGAATAACTGGACAATCATAGTCACGATGAGGGGGCAATTCCTGAGCCCCACCCTCCGAAAAGACATCCCCAAAATCTGAGAGATACTGAGGTAAAGCCGTAGTAGACACACCAGAGATAGATGTGCCAAGACTATTGTCCGAACAAAATTCACCCCAACCAATGATCTGTCTTGCTTGCCAATCTATAATTGGGTTATGTTTTGTCAACCACGGTAACCCTAAAACTATAGGAGCGGGCAAGTCATTCATGACAAAACAAGACATGATCTCAACATGTGAATCACCCATCCTTAACTGAATACCATGAGCAATATGAGTGAGACTCTTTTGAGAAAGAGGGGAAGAATCAATTGCGAAAACCGGAATCTCTCTTTCTAAAGTGCAAGTACTTAGACCCAGATTTTGAAGAAAAAGAAAATCAATAAGGTTTACCCCAGCACCACAGTCAATGAATACTTAAACAAAAAAATGTCTTGAGTCTAGCGCCACCATAGCTGGAAGGAGAAAACAAGTATTACAGGGAGCTTGCATACCTGCTTGCTCTACCACCCGATTCACACTACCAAGAGTCAGGGATCTTTCTTTTTTCTCTTTAACCTCCTCAGGACCGCCGTACGCAGGATTGCGTCTTTGCGGCGGTCCTGTTGTTCTGGGTGGACGCGCCGGTGCGTCCTCTCGCGAGACGCGAGATTTCGTGCATTGCCGGCCCGCGCATGCGCATCGCGGGCCGGCAAAAGTTAAAGAAGTATTTCGTCACCAGCCTGCCAGCCACGATCATTGGCTGGCAGGCTGGCGATTTTCAAAAAATCTAATCAGAAGCCAGATAACAGATCATATTAGTAAATATGATCTGTTATATGGCTTCTCTGCTCCTCTGCTGGTCCTTTTCGTCGGTTGGATCCAGCAGAGGAGCAGAGATCACTGTGAGTACCCACCAATACTACACCTTAGCCCCAGATCACCCTCTATCACCCCCATCATCCTAATTAACCCCTTGATCGCCCCCTGTCAATCACTTAGTGAAAGACAAAAAGTGATCAGTGTAAACTGTCACTTTTTTTTTTTCACTAGTATTGGCTGTTAGGTTTTAGGATTAGTTTAGGCCCCTTGGTTAGGTAGTTTAGCGTCAGTTAGCGCCCAGCCCACCGCACCGCAGTCACTTATTCGCTGATTAGCGTATCGCTAATCAGCATTTGTACTTTTATAGTATCTGTAAGTGATCAAAACTGATCACGGTCAGATCTATAATAGTATTAGTGTCACTTTAGTTCGCCCTCCACCCAAAACGCAGTGTTTGCCCGATCAGGCCTGATCGGTCGCCCACACGTGCGTTCACCCACGCCCGCCCCACCGCAGTGACCAAAAAAAAATTTGTTTTTTTATAACTGCACAATCACTTTACACGCACTGCGGCGATAAAAAAATCAGTTTTGATATTTTTTATCAACCGCAGCGGCCTCCGGTACTTCGCTAGCCTCCCCTTTGTAAGACAGGCTTGCTTTTTTTCTTGGGTAGTCTCAGGGAATACCCCTAAATTTAGTAGTCCAAAATGTCAAACAGGGGGTATTCTTCTGAAGAGGCCTACAGGATTCTGACCCAGTCGGATGAGGAATGGGAACCCTCATCTGACGAATCTAGCGGGTCAGAATATGAACCTGTGGAAAGCAGTGGCTCTCTGACCCAAAGTTCGGACGAGGAGGTAGAGGTCCCTGGCAGCACCAGGCGTACAAGGCCCCGTGTCGCTAGACCACAGGTTGTGCAGGATCCGTTTCAAGAGCAGCAGAGTGGGGCTGTCGCTGCCGGATCACGTGGTGAGGCATACACCAGCAGCTCAGCCCTTCCTGGACCTAGTACCAGCACTGCCGTACAACATGGTGACGTGGCGAGCACCAGAAGGGCAGTTGAAGCTGGTACGGTGGCACGCGCAGTAGTTACCCCGTCACAGCCACCGCGCAGACAGGCCCGTAGAGCCCCTAGAATCCCTGAGGTGCTGGCAAACCCTGATTGGCAGTCACCAACTTCAGCTGCACCTGTAGTTCCCCCTTTCACCGCCCAGTCTGGAGTTCGGGTTGAGACGGCTCAAATCGGTTCGGCCCTGGGATTTTTTGAGCTGTTCTTGACTGCGGAGCTCTTGGACTTAGTCGTGGCAGAGACAAAACGGTATGCCACACAATTTATATCCGCCAACCCGGGAAGCTCTTATGCCCAGTCTTTCCGGTGGAAACCAGTCCAAGTTTCCGAACTTAAAATTTTTCTGGGCCTTCTCCTCAACATGGGTCTAACTAAAAAGCATGAATTGCGGTCATATTGGTCCACGAACCCAATTCATCACATGCCCATGTTCTCTGCTGCTATGTCCAGGACACGATTTGAGACCATCCTGCGTTTCCTGCATTTTAGCGACAACACCACCTCCCGTCCCAGAGGCCACCCAGCTTTTGACCGGCTCCACAAAATTCGGCCCCTCATAGACCATTTCAACCAGAAATTTGCAGATTTGTATACCCCCGAGCAAAACATCTGCGTAGACGAGTCCCTAATACATTTTACCGGGCGCCTTGGCTTCAAACAATACATCCCAAGCAAGCGTGCCCGGTATGGGGTCAAATTGTATAAGCTCTGTGAAAGGGCCACAGGCTATACCCACAAATTTCGGATCTATGAGGGAAAAGATCAGACCCTGGAGCCGGTCGGTTGCCCTGACTACCTGGGGAGCAGTAGGAAGACAGTCTGGGACTTGGTGTCACCCTTATTCGGCAAGGGGTACCATCTTTATGTGGACAATTTTTACACAAGTGTGGCCCTCTTTAGGCATTTGTTTCTAGAACGGATTTGCGCCTGTGGCACAGCGCGAACTAGTCGCGTGGGCTTCCCCCAACGGCTTGTAACCACCCGTCTTGCAAGGGGGGAGAGGGCTGCCTTGTGTAACGAAGAACTGCTCGCGGTGAAATGGAGAGACAAGCGTGACGTTTACATGCTCTCCTCCATTCACGCAGACACGACAATCCAAATTGAAAGGGCAACCCGTGTCATTGAAAAGCCCCTCTCAGTCCACGACTATAATGCGCTCATGGGAGGGGTGGACTTCAATGACCAGATGTTGGCTCCCTATTTAGTTTCCCGCAGAACCAGACGCTGGTATAAGAAGGTGTCTGTATATTTAATTCAATTGGCTGCCTATAATAGTTTTGTTCTCTACAGTAAGGCTGTGAGAACAGGATCCTTCCTCAAATTCCAGGAAGAGATCATCGAGAACCTCATTTATCCAGGAGGTTCCGTGGCCCCATCCACCAGTGTAGTTAGCCGTCTACACGAGCGACATTTCCCCAGTGTCGTTGCTGGTACCTCAACCCAACCGCCACCCCGAAAAAAATATCGTGTCTGTAGCAGGAGTGGAATAAGGCGTGACACCCGCTATTTCTGTCCTGACTGTCCTGACCACCCTGCCCTATGCTATGGAGAGTGTTTCCGAAGTACCACACACAGGTACACCTAGCATAGGGATCACATCTCACCAGGACAGGCACACAGGGCTATTAGGGCCCATTCACTCACAGCTGCTGCAAACCTCTCCTTTCACCTGGGATAAAGTGCATAACGCACTTCGCCACATCTTTGGGCGATTTGCGCTTTGCACATTGTCCCATGGGGAAGGAGAGGTTTGTTCTATAAAGGTAAAAAAAAAAAAAAAAAAAAAACACCAGTAAGCAAAAAGGTTAATGTTCAGTTCAAAAAGTTAAAGTTTAGATGTTCTCTTCCAAAGTTAATAAAATTATTGCGTTGCGGCCTGGTTTTTTTTTTTTTTTTTTTTTTTTACCTTCCAGGTGGACCAACCGATCGACTAGCTGCAGCACTGATGTGCATTCGGACAGAAGCATTGTGCTGCTGTCAGATTACACGCAAGTCAGTGTATGCGGCGCTGCAAGACGAGATTTCTCCTCTGCAGTAAAAGATACGTTTGCCGAGGCATATGAGCTGAGGAGGTGGCGGTGTTCATATACTTTGGCAAACACTTTGTATATATAAAAAAAAAATCCCGGCAATGATTTATTCATCCACATCGATTGATGTGAATGGAGAAATCTGGTTTGCCAGGGCATACGAGCTAAGTGGGTATGGATGTTGGGCGGAGCTCCTATGTCCTGGCAGACGCCTTTCCCCTCCTTTTTCTTTTTTTGGCAGAGATTTTTTCATCCACATTGATCGATGCAAATGAAGAAATCTGTGCCGTTCATTTTTTTCTTTCAGCCCAGAGGCTGAACGGAAAAAAAAAATCTCATTACCCGTATGCTCAATATAAGGAGAATAGCAGAAACTCCTAATGCTGGGCATACATGTAATGATTGCGGAGACCCTCAAATGCCAGGGCAGTACAAACACCCCACAAATAACACCATTTTGGAAAGAAGACACCCCAAGGTATTCGCTGAGGGGCATATTGAGTCCATGAAAGATTGAAATTTTTGTCCCAAGTTAGCGGAAAGGGAGACTTTGTGAGAAAAAAATCAAAAAAATAAATTTCCGCTAACTTGTGCCCAAAATTTTTTTTTTCTATGAACTCGCCATGCCTCTCATTGAATACCTTGGGGTGTCTTCTTTCCAAAATGGGGTCACATGTGGGGTATTTATACTGCCCTGGCATTTTAGGGGCCCCAAAGCGTGAGAAGAAGTCTGGTATCCAAATGTCTAAAAATGCGCTCCTAAAAGAAATTTGGGCCCCTTTGCCCACCTAGGCTGCAAAAAAGTGTCACACATGTGGTATCTCCGTATTCAGGAGAAGTTGGGGAATGTGTTTTGGGGTATCATTTTGCATATACCCATGCTGGGTGAGATAAATATCTTGGTCAAATGCCAACTTTGTATAAAAAATGGGAAAAGTTGTCTTTTGCCAAGATATTTCTCTAACCCAGCATTGGTATATGTAAAATGACACCCCAAAACACATTCCCCAACTGCTCCTGAATACGGAGATACCACAGGTGTGACACTTTTTTGCAGCCTAGGTGGGCAAAGGGGCCCAAATTCCAAAGAGCACCTTTCGGATTTCACAGGTCATTTACCTACTTACCACACATTTGGGCCCCTGGAAAATGCCAGGGCAGTATAACTACCCCACAAGTGACCCCATTTTGGAAAGAAGACACCCCAAGGTATTCCGTGAGGGGCATGGCGAGTTCCTAGAATTTTTTTATTTTTTGTCACAAGTTAGTGGAAAATGATGATTTTTTTTTTTTCTTACAAAGTCTCATATTCCACTAACTTGTGACAAAAAATAAAAACTTCCATGAACTCACTATGCCCATCAGCGAATACCTTGGGGTGTCTTCTTTCCAAAATGGGGTCACTTGTGGGGTAGTTATACTGCCCTGGCATTCTAGGGGCCCAAATGTGTGGTAAGGAGTTTGAAATCAAATTCTGTAAAAAATGGCCTGTGAAATCCGAAAGGTGCTCTTTGGAATGTGGGCCCCTTTGCCCACCTAGGCTGCAAAAAAGTGTCACACATGTGGTATCTCCGTATTCAGGAGAAGTTGGGGAATGTGTTTTGGGGTGTCATTTTACATATACCCATGCTGGGTGAGAGAAATATCTTGGTCAAATGCCAACTTTGTATAAAAAAATGGGAAAAGTTGTCTTTTGCCAAGATATATCTCTCACCCAGCATGGGTATATGTAAAATGACACCCCAAAACACATTCCCCAACTTCTCCTGAATACGGAGATACCACATGTGTGACACTTTTTTGCAGCCTAGGTGGGCAAAGGGGCCCACATCCCAAAGAGCACCTTTCGGATTTCACCAGTCATTTTTTACAGAATTTGATTTCAAACTCCTTACCACACATTTGGGCCCCTAGAATGCCAGGGCAGTATAACTACCCCACAAGTGACCCCATTTTGGAAAGAAGACACCCCAAGGTATTCCGTGAGGGGCATGGCGAGTTCCTAGAATTTTTTATTTTTTGTCACAAGTTAGTGGAAAATGATGATTTTTTTTTATTTTTTTTTTTCATACAAAGTCTCATATTCCACTAACTTGTGACAAAAAATAAAAACTTCCATGAACTCACTATGCCCATCAGCGAATACCTTGGGGTCTCTTCTTTCCAAAATGGGGTCACTTAAGGGGTAGTTATACTGCCCTGGCATTCTAGGGGCCCAAATGTGTGGTAAGGAGTTTGAAATCAAATTCTGTAAAAAATGACCAGTGAAATCCGAAAGGTGCTCTTTGAAATATGGGCCCCTTTGCCCACCTAGGCTGCAAAAAAGTGTCACACATCTGGTATCTCCGTACTCAGGAGAAGTTGGGGAATGTGTTTTGGGGTGTCATTTTACATATGCCCATGCTGGGTGAGAGAAATATCTTGGCAAAAGACAACTTTTCCCATTTTTTTATACAAAGTTGGCATTTGACCAAGATATTTATCTCACCCAGCATGGGTATATGTAAAAAAAACACCCCAAAACACATTCCTCAACTTCTCCTGAATACAGAGATACCAGATGTGTGACACTTTTTTGCAGACTAGGTGGGCAAAGGGGCCCATATTCCAAAGAGCACCTTTCGGATTTCACTGGTCATTTTTTACAGAATTTGATTTCAAACTCCTTACCACACATTTGGGCCCCTAGAATGCCAGGGCAGTATAACTACCCCACAAGTGACCCCATTTTGGAAAGAAGAGACCCCAAGGTATTTCGTGATGGGAATAGTGAGTTCATAGAACTTTTTATTTTTTATCACAAGTTAGTGGAATATGAGACTTTGTAAGAAAAAAAAAAAAATCATCATTTTCCGCTAACTTGTGACAAAAAATAAAAAGTTCTATGAACTCACTATGCCCATCAGCGAATACCTTAGGGTGTGTACTTTCCGAAATGGGGTCATTTGTAGGGGGTGTTTGTACTGTCTGGGCATTGTAGAACCTCAGGAAACATGACAGGTGCTCAGAAAGTCAGAGCTGCTTCAAAAAGCGGAAATTCAAATTTTTGTACCATAGTTTGTAAACGCTATAACTTTTACCCAAACCATTTTTTTTTTTACCCAAACATTTTTTTTTATCAAAGACATGTAGAACAATAAATTTAGAGCAAAATTTATATATTGATCTCGTTTTTTTTGCAAAATTTTACAACTGAAAGTGAAAAATTTCATTTTTTTGCAAAAAAATCGTTAAATTTTGATTAATAACAAAAAAAGTAAAAATGTCAGCAGCAATGAAATACCACCAAATGAAAGCTCTATTAGTGAGAAGAAAAGGAGGTAAAATTCATTTCGGTGGTAAGTTGCATGACCGAGCAATAAACGGTGAAAGTAGTGTAGGTCAGAAGTGTAAAAAGTGGTTTGGTCTTTCAGGGTGTTTAAGCACTGGGGGCTGAGGTGGTTAAGTAAACCTCTTTGTGATTTTTTCTCATCAACATGCGGTTTAACAAAAGGACAAGCAAAAATAAAATGACCACTTTTTCCACAGTAGTAACATAGTTTATGCAAACTCCTAAAGTTCCTACTACCAGAACGGATAGATACCTGACCCAACTGCATGGGTTCCTCCCCTACCCCAGAGTTACATGTCATATCACCCTGGGGAGCAGGTAAGACAAAACCACTCACAGAAGGGATCACTTGCGTGGAGGGAACCTTACACCTCTCTCTAATACGTCTATCTAACCGTACTGCCAAAGACATAGCATTCTCCAATGTATCCGGGTACTCATGAAAAGCTAGGGCATCTTTCAATCTCTCTGATAACCCTTGACAAAACTGACTACGTAACGTGGGGTCATTCCACTCTGACTCAGTAGCCCATCTCCTAAACTCAACGCAGTAAGCCTCTGCAGTATGTTCACCCTGTAATAAATTACGCAATTTAGATTCCGCCATCGAGACCCGATCTGAATCATCATAAATTAATCCCAAGGCTTTAAAAAATTCTTCCACCGACCGGAGGGCCAGAGAAACGGAGGGCAGAGAAAAGGCCCAGGATTGTGCGTCCCCTTTAAGCAGGGAAATGATTATCCCTACCCTCTGACTCTAATCACCAGACGAAGATGGACGCAGCCGAAAATACAACTTGCATGACTCTTTAAAGCGAATAAAGTCATCCACACCCCCTGCAAATCTATCAGGGAGAGCGAATTTAGGCTCCCCATAAATTTGACTCCTTCCTATTGCACCTGATGCCAGAGCATTCTGACACCGTGTGACCGAATTACGCAGATCCGCAACCTCTAGGGATAATCCCTGCATGCGATCAACTAGAGCATCAATTGACTCCATCTCAAAACAGCTGAGAAATGGCAGACAAAGTATTGCCGGGTTATAATGTCACGGCAGACAGGATACAAGATACACAGGACCTAACAAACAAGTGTCTAGGTAAGAAGCTGGGGAATGGGGTCACCTCCTGACAAATCCCTACCAGCTCTCCCTAGACTGCTATGCCCACATTCAGACCCTGAAGGTGGAAATGAATGTGTCCTTGTGCCTGGGCTGAAGATTCCCTAGAATCCCTAAGATGGTGAAAGGGGGAAAGAGACAGCCTGCTCCCTCAGACCTGGAGGGGGCAGGCGTCTCTCTAACAGCCCAGACAGACAACCACAATAAAACAAAACCAACTTATCTTTTGCTGATCAGGAACAGCCAATCCTTCCTTCCTTCCTCTGAACCAGACAGAAGCTATAACCCGCCCAGGACACTGGAAGTGGGCATAATTTAAACTCTTACCAATAACCCCACCCAGTGCACCTGAAGGGAGGCGGATACAGCTCCACTCCAAAACAATAACAAAAGTCTACACATGTGCTGCTAACCTAGCAGACCTCCGCACATGACCTGAGCAGGGCATGACACAAATTCAACTCTGCTTTTCCACAGTTATGAACTTTGGATTTCCCTAGCCTTCACTGTGTGCTCCCGGATTCCATGGTTACCTCACTTAGGGCGGGTTCACATCAGCTTTATGAATTCCATTATTGCATTCCATTATAACATGGTTATAATGTAAAATAAAGAATTCGTAAGACGGTATTCAAAATGGAAACCTTTAGAGGCATTCCGTTTGATCCATCATAATAGAGGTCTATGGGCAAGCAGAACAGATCTATCTGGTTTACATTATGCAGGACAGAAAAGGAAGTCCTGTCGACAGGACTTTCTTTTCCGTCCTTCATAACGGGCTAGAGATGATCCCAGAGCCTCCTTTCAGTTGTAAATTTTTCCATAATAACCCTATTCTTTCTTTCTAATATTGTAATCACTTACATTCACACATATAAAGTTTTGGAATAAAGTGAATATTATGTCCCCTTGGATTTTTTTATTTTATTTATTTCACAACATTTGTGAGTGAAACTTAAAACAAACAATAGACTATGTGCATCACTCATTAATTAATTGTTATCAATAAAGATGTTTTATTTAATTCCAACAACTCCTTTTCTGGGTTACTTTTTTTTTTGTCAATGAGTATACATTGGAAGAATAGGCATCTCACTGAACAATAACATTTTTCGCTGAAGTGCTTATTTAAGTGGGTTGTCCCATAACAAATAATCAGCATTTTTCAATGCAGCAGAAAGAACATACCCATTGAGCTGTGATAGGGAGGGATCGGCAGCAGAAAGGACATCTCCCCTGAGAAAAGACACAAGATTTAAGCTGTCAGCTTGAAATAGATGCAGCATAGTGATTGGAGCAATGAATGGGCTGGTTCTAGCTTTGTTTGAAAGGGAATGTCATGTACTATATGATGTCTGGTCTTCATTTTTTACTTTAATCATGGGATAACCCCTTAAAGGAAAAAGTGAAGTTAAATCTAAAGGTAAAATTTCTTGACTAATTAAAAAGGAATACAAAATTTATGCAGGAAGAGGATTAGATTGGATAAAGTGGTCTGTCTGCTTTTTGGCATTCAGATAAAGTTTAAGAAATTTCTTATAGTGGCTGAGAACATCGAGATCTCTGGAGTCAGTTTTAGTGGCATCTCAGATATATACTGTAGCCCCAGTCATGGTGCAGTGTCCTGAAACCGGGGGCTGATTGGGAACTTAAAGTGGTCCCGGAAAAAATAAAATAAAAAATATTTCAAGCAGGCAGCTCAAGGGGAGTGTCTTTTCTGCTGCAGCTCAGGGGGGCATGTCCATGTTCTCCGTATCACAGCTCAGAAGGCAGTTGAAGGATGAAACTAAGCATGTGCGGCCATCTCAGTGAATGGAACAAAGAACTAAGAAAAAACAAACAGCAGATAGCGCTATACGGATCCATTTTACTGAATAACTTTTGTAATTTGCAACTGCATGCAATTACAAAAGAATTCATATCCAGGTGCTGGGTTTAAAAACTGTAGAATATTTTCGATGGGGCAACCCCTTTAAGTTAGTGTATAGTGTTAGCTGCAGACAAGCAAACACCTCAGAGCAGCTTAGGAGCAGAGCTTTCCAGGGAATTCTATAACCTCTATGGAATACAAATTGTAAAAGTGACTGTCACTAACCCTGAAGGGAAGAGTTCATTGAGAGCAACAGAAAGTTTAGCAACCAACTGTGGATTGCAAAGCAAGTAAAAAGCATTGGACTTATCTTGTGGCTACAAGTGCCACTGCTGGTGGTGGGAATACTGAGTCTCCGGCCACCCATCATATTCCAAAGACAGAAAGGATCCACTGTCTAGAAACTGTATTTCATTCTGGATATTACAGAGCTAGCACATAGCCAGAATGAGACAGACCGGTTGCACCATTTGGTTGATTGGGAGGAGTATGCACATTATAAAAGAGAGACTTGTCCTTCTAACCTCAATATACAATCTTGGGCATTGTCTAGGCCAACTGTGAAAGTTGCATTTAATATATACGGTCAGGGGCGTTGCTAGGTTGAAACATTCGGGGCCTGGGCCCCTGATGGTTTGCGCCAGGCCCGAATGTCCTGCCTGCCAGCTAGATACAACTGTATTGCCATCCAGAGCTGAAGCACCTATGATGACATGATGACATCACAGGTCATTTGACCAATAAAACAGGCAGTGGTTGAGAAGGACCTGCGATGATGTAACAATCATGTGACCAGTGCAGGAGAGGATGGCAGTGAGGAGGAGAATTCCTGGGGGGAAGAAGCTGTGGTGAGGTCTGTACATGAGGAGAGGTAAGTGAAGGGAGAGGCAGAGCAATGCTGGGAGTTGTAGTTATTTAACTGAGACTGCATGTTAGGGCTGAAGGGAGTGATGTTATTTATATGGAACTGTATTTGGAGGTGGCTGGGGAGGGGATGATGTTATTTACATGGGACTGTATGTTGATGGAGGCTGTGGGAGAGAGTGATGTAATTTACATGGGACTGTATGTCGGAGGGGGCTGGGGGAGGCAGTAATATTATTTACATGGGACTGTATGTTGATGGCAGCTGTGGGAGGGAGTGATGTTATTTACATGGGACTGAATGTTACAGGGGTCTGATCGAGGGAGTGATGTTATTTACATGGGACTGAATGTTGGGGGGCAATGTTATTTACATGGGACTGTATGTTGAAGGCGGCTGGGGGAGGGAGTGAAGTTATTTACATGGGACTGAATGTTGAGGGGGTGATGTTTACATGGGATTGCATGTTGGAGGAAGCTGGGGAGGGGGTGATATTATTTACATGGGATGGTATGTTGAAGGCGGCTGGGGAGGAGGTGATGGGACTGTATATTGGAGGGGGCTTGAGAGATGGTGTGATGTTATTTACATGGGACTGTATGGTGGAGGGAGGAATATAACTACAGGGGGAACTTCAGGGGGCATTATAAATACTGGGGGGACTTCAGGGTGAACATTATAACAGTTGGCGGTCAGTAGAAATACTGTGGGCACTGTAGGGGTATTATCATTCAGGGGGACATTAGGCGTCTTATTACTACTGGGGGCTCTATAGGAGGGACTTATAGATCTGCTTTATCTCTACTAAGAGCACTATGTGGGCCTTATTACTATTTAGGGGTCTGTAGAGAGCTTTATTACCACTGGGGGAACAATAGGGGACGTTATTTCTACTGGGGGCTCTGTGAGGGTATTATTAATGCTGGAGGTTTCTTCTACTAATGGGGGCACTCTTGGAGAGCGTTATCACGGTTGGGGGCACTGTAGGGGGCAGTATTACTAATGAGGGCATTTTAGAAGGGAATTACTATTGGTGGGACTATGAGGAGCACTATTATTATGGGGGACACTAATTTTTCTTCAGGATAGTAATTGGGGGTATTGGGGGGCACAGTGAGCAGCAGATAACACTGTTGGGATTCCAGGTTGAGGGAAGATGATAGAAAAGTGAGGAAGCTAAGATGTCTGTGTGTCACCTTCCGCAGAGACAAGGCACAGCTGAAAGAAGTTGTACGGACTAAATGGAGAAGGTAATGACAGAGAAAATCTACGTCGGAGGAGACGTCACCTGTGAGGCACTGGATGTGACAGGTACGTGTTGCTGTATAGCAATTACAGGAAAATGTGGTGTGATGTGGGAGGGTTGATTTAGAGAACTGGGCCATATTCATTGGGGCTTGGGTCCCGAATCTTTTGAGACCCTAGCAACGCCCCTGTATACTGTGCTTGTGTGGGATATCTGCAGAACTGCTTCAGTAAAGTATAGAGGATTTGCTACTTCAAACCTAGTCTCATCAAATGTTGGCGTTACAGAGACCCTGTCTTGCACCTTAAAAACCCTCAACACCAAGGACACCTCAATCACCATTAGGCAGGAACACCCCAGGACCAGAGAGTGCCCTGAAGGGAAAAAAGGTGAGCCCATCCACTGCAAAGGCCCGTTAGTACTATGACTTCCATCCAGCCACACACTCATGTACCCTCTGCAGATTGCCAGTAGTCCAGCATAGTATAAGGTGAGACTGGGAACCAAATGTCTAGATCAGTTATCAAAAGTTCTCAATTACCATTCTAAAGTGCCTTCTTGAAAAAAGCTAGAGCCCCCCAGTACAATATTCTCTTTTGACATATAAAATAGCTGAATTTGGGACTCTTACCAGTCTTCCTTTTATTGTATGTGTTTTACTATTGTTTTGCTTGATATGTTATATGATATAATATTTGAAAAGATGGTGCTGGCTGCTATGGGTTTCCACATTTTGTTGTGTCTATGCCCATAAAATGTGGATTTCAGGACATGTAGGCTGGAAGCACCACAGTTGGTGGGTAGGCCTGGATAAACATATATGCATCCTAAAAAAATAAGGAGCCTAGATGGACCGTGTGGTCTTTTTCTGCCATAATGTTTCTATTTAATATATCAGTTTTACAGTTATTTATTGGCAAATTTGAACCAGAAGGAGACTGAATAGCACGTGTCATTACTATGTGGTGTGTAATTAGGAATACCATAGGAGGATGACCTATTTAATCCTACAGTATAGTGTTTATACATTGATTGCCATTGTCTTTTCATATCTCTTCATTATATGCAGTGTTATAATGATGTTACACATTATACTCTTGTCTATTACAATACAAGGACATTAATGATATACTGTACGAACAATTGCAATCAGTTGCTCAACATCTTCATTTGTTTAAAGCACAACAAAGAATGGAATCACGAGTTTGTTTTTCTTGAAACAACTGGATTTTCTGTCTTTTGCATATAATTTTCTAAGACTGATAATTGAGTCTAAATTCCCATGTCTCTAATGCACTGCCCATATTCCCCACCTGGCTGTGGAATCAGACAGAGCAAGATAAATACCCAGTAGACATCCAGATAGAGAAACTGCTGTAATTGCTCCAATAATGACTTTCAGACATCAAGGAAAGGCAAATAATGGTATTTAACACTGTGTCCATTCTTTGGCTGGAATGTAATTTTGGCATTATTGTCACCTACTATAGTGAACTTCCAGCAAGTACAACTGTCATATACCACTCTTTTTAATGAGCAGTCACCAAGAGGTCTCAAATATTAAAGGCAAAGTCCATCTCATTTTCTGATGGGCTGATATCCAGGCACAACCTTAAAGAACAATAGCGTGATTAACATTGTCGTCTTCTTCCATGTTCTCTGGAACTTGTCAATTGACAAGATGAGGATTCAATTAACACAGCAAAGATTACGTTCTCTGCAAATTGCTCTATGTGGCAGTCCGAACTCTCAAAAGTAGAATAAAGAGCAGACTATGCACCAGAAGGTGAAACAAAAGGTCATTTGTTGTCAATGGGCCTTCTACCTTCATTAAAGTTCATAATTAATCTGATTTAAAACTAATTGTATCTAATTATGGAAAGTTCATTTCTACACATAGCATTGATAACTTTGTAAGGATAGAATCTTTTTTAGTTTTAATTCTTTCATCATATCTACACCTTCACATGAAGTCAGGACCCAAAACCAATACTCTTTTGTAACCTGAGACACAATCATAGAGTCACAACCAAGGCCAAAACATGGGGTCTTTGTACATCTTTAATATGAAGGGTGTTAATTTATTGGTATGTGTTGTACAAAACAACAATTATGCAATTTGGATACATTATTCCCTCCCTGCCCAGCACTGCACATTTACATCACTGGGAGGGCTCCATAACCCCTTTCCCTAAAATTAACAATAAAAAAATAAGCATCATGGGCATCACCTTGTGCGAAAATACACATATTGTTAAAATATAAAAATATTTATTCCATATGACAAACAGCTAATTGGAAAAAATAAATCAAAATGGCCAATTTGCCATTTTTTGGTCACTTTACCTCCCCAATAAATTTAATAAAAAGTCATCAAAAAGTCATAAATACCCCAAAATGAAAATCAATGGAAAGTACAGATTGCCCCACATAAAATGAGGCTGCACACAGCTCTATAGACATAACTACAAAAATGTTATAGGGGTCAGAATATGACAATGAAAAGATAAAAAAAAAAAAAGAAACCTTGAAAAAAAGTTTTTAAGTATTAAAATGCAAGAAAAACTATGCAAACGTGGTATCACTGTAATAATGCTGACCTGGAGAATGAAGGTAACAGGTCAGTTTTACAGCATACGGAACACCGTAAAAACAAAACTCCTAGAACTGAGGGTCTTTTTTTCAATTTTAACCCATTTGGAAAAAAAAAATTCAGCTTCCGATTACAATGTATGCAATGTTAAATGGTGCCATTAGAAAGTATAACGTGTCCTTCAAAACCATCCCATAAAGACAGGAAGTGGAAAACGCAAAAATTAAAAAACTCTTTTTTTTAGGACGTAAGAAGGCTTAGAAGTTTAGAAGCAATTCTTCAAATTTTTAAGAAAATTGCCAAAACCCACTTTTTAAGGACCAGTTCAGGTCTGAAGTCACTTTGTGGGGCCTACATAGTGGATACCCCCATAAATGACCCCATTGTAGAAACTACACCCCTTTAAGTTACTTAAAACCAATTTTACAAACTTTGTTAACCCTTTAGGCCAGGCATCCTCAAACTGCGGCCCTCCAGCTGTTGCAAAACTACAACTCCCAGCATGCCCGAACAGCCTACAGCTATCAGCCTACAGCAGGGCATTGTGGGAGTTGTAGTTTTACAACAGCTGGAGGGCCGCAGTTTGAGGATGCCTGCTTTAGGCGTTCCACAAAATTAAAGGAAAATCGAGATCAAATTTAGAAATTTCACTTTTTTGGCAGATTTTCCATTTTAATCAAATTTTTTCTTTAATACATTGATGGTTAACAGCCAAACAAAACTCAATATTTATTACCCAGATTCTGCGGTTTACAGAAACACCCCACATGTGGTCATAAACTGCTGTATGGGCACACGGCAGGGCGCAGAAGAAAAGGAACTCCACATGGTTTTTAGATGCCATGTCCCATTTGAAGCCCCCCTGATGCACCCTTACAGTAGAAACTCCCAAGAAGTGACCCCATTTTGGAAACAAAGGGATAAGATGCCAGTTTTATTAGTACTATTTTTGGGTACATATGATTTTTTGATCATTCATTATAACACTTTATGGGGCAAGGTGACCAAAAAATGTGTTGTTTTAGCACAGTTTTTATTTATTTATTTTTACAGCGGTCACCTGAGGGGTTCGGTCAAGTGACATTTTTATAGAGCAGATTGTTACGGATGTGGCGATACCTAATATGTATACTTTTTATTATTTATTTAAGTTTTAAACAATAATAGCATTTTTGAAACAAAAAAATTATGTTTTAATGTGTCAATGTTCTGAAAGCTATAGTTTTTTTATTTTTTGAGAGATTTTCTTATGTAGGGGCTCATTTTTTGCGGGATGAGGTGACGGTTTTATTGGTACCATTTTGTGGGACATACGCCTTTTTGATCACTTGGTGATGCACTTTTTGTGATGTAAGGTGACAAAAATTGCTTGTTTTGACACTGTTTTTTTTTTTGCGGTGTTCATCCGAGGGGTTAGGTCATGTGATATTTTTATAGAACTGGTTGTTAAATATACGGCAATACCTAATATGTATACTTTTTCTTATTTATTTAAGTTTTACACAATAATAGCATTTTTGAAACAAAAAAATTATGTTTTAATGTGTCAATGTTCTGAGAGCTATAGTTTTTTTATTTTTTGAGAGATTTTCTTATGTAGGGGCTCATTTTTTGCGGGATGAGGTGACTGTTTTATTGGTTCCATTTTGTGGGACATACGCCTTTTTGATCACTTGGTGTTGCACTTTTTGTGATGTAAGGTGACAAAAATTGCTTGTTTTGACAGTTATTATTTTTTTTTGGTGTTTATCGGACTGGGTTGATCATGTGATATTTATAGAGCCGACCGTCACGGACGCGGCAATACCAAATATGTCTATTTTTTTTTATTTTTTCTATTTATTCCTTTTTTCCTAGTTTTTTTTTTTATTCCTTACCTTTTTTTACATGTGAAACCTTTTATTTTATTTTATTTTTTTAACCCTTTATTTTTATATTTTTTATTTTACACTTTTCGTTCCCCATAAGGTCATACAAGACCTCTGGCGGACATTAACTTCACTTTTTTTTTTTTTTTCACTGTTGATTTCTCCTGTAACTGGGGCTGACATCGTAGCCTCAGTTACAGGAGAAATACACCCCCCCAGAGAGGCTGTACAGCGCAATACAGCGCTGTACAGCCTCAGTGCAGGGCTGATTGAGGTCTCTCAAAGACCTCACACAGCTCCTGCACTCTCCGGTCCCGGCGATCACATGACTGCCGGGCCGGAACAGGAAGCGCATAGCTCGCGCTCGGCGAGTGATGTTTATGCAGCGATCCAGAAGGCAGGGACACCTGGGCACTGTCCCTGCCTTCTCTCTGGGTTGCCTTGCTGTCACTGACAGCAGGGCAACCCGATCAGCAGCTGCACGATTAGCGTGCAGCTGCAGTTTCCGAATGGACGTTCTGGAACGTCCATTCAGAAATAGAGAACCACCTCCCGGATGTTTTTAGTCTATGGGCGGACGGGAGGTGGTTAAAGATAATACACGGATGATGGATCTGCACCAAACACAAGTGTGAAAGTAGCCTAAAAAGCCTGCTACTGTATCAAATGCATAGCCATCTTCCGCTTACAGTAGATGGGCTCTCTTTAGCAATGCTCAGAGTATCAGTAAGTAGATCTTTGCAGGCTTCTAGAAAAAAATAAACACATGTCCCTGATAAAATATGTCACAAAAATTATTAAAATCAGAGATTAACAAAGTTTTAAAAAATTCGATTCAGCAGCTTCGCCGAATTTTTACAAGAAATTTGATTTGTTACAGATTACTTGGTCAAGAATCACTTTCCATTTTATGGAGAGGGTGCAATCACGGAGAACAGTGATTGCTCCGCCCCCATCATTTAATCCCTCAGATGCCTCATACAACGCTAATCGCGGCATTTGTTGCTCACATTCAGCTGCTCAGGGGTTAATCAGGAGTTTACAAAAATTATACTCACCTCATCTACTTGCTCACCGACAGGCCATTTGCTTCCGTCTTGATAAAAAAAAAACATCAAAGGACCTGCAGCGAGCGTGATGACATCACCACATGATCACACTGGGCGCGCTGTGATGTCATCAGTGATGCCCAGCGTGACATCATCACGCTAGCCGAAGGTCCTTTGGCGGGTTTTCTCCAATCAAGATGGAAGCAGACGACCTCTCTACAAGCAAGTGAATGAGGTGAGTATAATATTTTTTACTTTCAGCCACCATTTTAGGAAAAATTGATTCATTACCACGAAGTGCAAGGTAATTCGGCTTCGTGGCGTATCACATTTTTGGTGAAATTCAGATTGAAGTCCACTTTGGATCTTCTTGCTCCTGTATTGTTAAGGCTACTTTCACACTTGTATTGTTAATTCCGGTATTGAGATCTTAATACCGGAATTAAACTGATCCGTTTTGATTTTGCACATTAGGATGCATCTGTTCCGTTAGGAGGCGGTTGTGTGAAATCAAAGTGGAAAAAAAATGGATCCATCATTAAATACATTGAAAGTCAATGAGTGATGGTCCGGTTTCTTAAGCTCCTTAAAAAAAAAAGGATCCGTCACCATTGACTTAGGGCTCATGCCCGTGCTGCGGACCGCATACGGTGGTCCGCAAATCCGGAGTTGCGCTGTGGAAGCACGGATCGGAACCTTCGCACCGCAAAAAAGTAGTGCATACACTACTTTTTTGCGGTGCGGACCGTCGGATGCCGATCGCGAACCCCATTCAAGTGAATGGGTCCGCGATCCACATGCGGCTGCCCCACGGTCAGTGCCCGTGCATTGTGGACCACAATTTGCGGTCCGCAGCATGGGCACAGAGCCCTTACATTGTTTTCAGTGCTGGACACATTTTTTTTCTGTTTTTAGGACCGAACACAAGTGGTTTTGTGTCCAGTCACAAAACGTAATGCTGATTGGACCAAAGACATCCTGAATGGATCTCTTTTGATTCAGAATGAGTGAGGACAAAACGGAAACTTTTTTTCCGGTATTTAGATCCTCTGCTGGATTGCAATACCGGAAAACAACAACAAGTGTGAATGCAGCCTAATCCAGGTTTTAAGATCTGGCAGAGGATCTCAAAACCTGAATTAAATGGATTAGTTTTGTCCCTATTCACTGACAATTGGGACAAAACTGATCAGGATGCATCAATCAGTTCAGTTGCATTTTGGGCCTGGACAAAGAACCACTGCAAGCAGTGTTTTTGTGTCTGGTTTGCAATACGGAACAAACCTGATCAGGCATGAAAATCAAAAAGTCAATGGTGCCTGATCCGTTTTTTTTGTTGCAGAGAAAAACAGATCCAGCACCCATCAGGTTTGTTCAGTTTTGATTTAATATAGTCTACAGCATAAACAGACCCATCAGGATTAAATGGAACGGACCCTTTTAATTCAGGTTTGGAAATCCTTTGCCGGATTGCAAAACCTGAATAAAAAAATAAAAAACGCAGATGTGAAAGTAGCCTAATAACTTTAAGAATTGTATCATAGTGTATTATAATTAGCACATCAAAGTATCGAGTTTGATCTGAAAAATGAGCTCCCAAGCATTGTGAGTAGAATAGGTGCTGTGATTTCTGAATTGAAAATATCCTCTGACACCTGGTAAATCCAAAGCACTTTTAATAGTTACGCTCCTAATCACTTTCTACATACATCTGCATGCTCATTTTCTGATTGCTGATGAGGTGACAAGGTTATTGGACATACAAGCACTTATTATTTAAAACATACAAGGATGTAAGATCGGGTTCAGAAGGGTCTCTGCTCATTGTCAATCAGTTAATGAAAAATTATTGAGCAAGGACACCATTGGGAAAGTAAGCAGAAGAAATTAAAATGACCAAGGTGACACCTTATAGAGAAAACGACAGATCTGTCCATAGATGGACCCAAAGGTCAACCTGAGTTATAGAGTAAGTGTTGGCACGTCACTGTGTCACCATGAGATTAACTGACAAGATGCTTGATATCAACACATGTATTCATCACATACTCCCATGTATATTTAATTAAATCCTGCTCATTCTTTCCAGAAGATGTTTTCATTATCTAAGCCAGGCATGTCCAACCTGCGGCCCTCCAGCTGTTGCAAAACTACAACTCCCAGCATTCCCAGACAGCCTACAGCAGGGCATGGTGGGAGTTGTGGTTTTATAACAGCTGGAGGGCCGCAGGTTTAGCATCCCTGATCTAAGCAAATGATATATATGTAAAAGACCATAGTATATAATTATGAAGTAATCGGTGTCAGTATAGTGGTCATTCCATTTACTACAGAGCAGCTGAGAGGTCTGACTTTCAAGTGGTCAAACCTAATTATTTCCCTAGGATACACCCTGACTTAAAGGGTTGTCCCACCAAAAATATTCAAAAATTTTCAAACCTGGATCTGAATACTTGTTATGGTTCCCCCGGCCGGCGCGGCTTCTGTGCGGCAGCAGCGGCGTCTGGGTGCTGGGGAACCAGATCAGCTGTGTGGCCCCAGACTAATGATGAGCTCCAGAGCTTCAGGAGGCTCAGCTCCACCCAACGCGCAGGGACGACAGCATGAAGCCCCTGCACACTGAATATGGCTGACGCCTGCATGTGCAGGTACTGATGAATTTCTTGTCCTCTGGCTCCCCCTACTGTTTCCTTGTTGTATTTGAAGACTCCTCTGGCTTGGATTTCTGGACTGGTATTGTGACTACGTTTTTGACTTCTGGCGATCTGGTATTGTTTTGATCTCCTGGATCTTAACTTTTTGGCATTTTGGCTTCCTCATTTGCTTCTGGCATTTTTTGTATTTCTTTGGCCGACTGGCATTTCTCCCTTTATCATATGACTACTCTCTGATGGTTTGTCTGTTGTTCCCTGTTTGCGTATTGTCCTTGCACGTATTTTAGCATGGGAACTGCCGCATAGTTGTGGGGTCAATGCCTAGGGTGACTGTGCAAAAAGGTAGGGATAGTGGGTCCGGGAAGATTTAGGGCTGCACTGTCCTTGTTTGTGTGTGATGGTAGTTGCCTTCCGCTGACAATACTTTTGTAATTGCATGCAATAAAAAATTTACTATAGTCACTCAGTTATTCAATAAAGTACTGTATATACTGTATGTATAGTGTCACTTGCTGTTTCTTCTTTTTCTTATTTCTTCATCTACCTCAGTAACATTGCTGAGGTGGACGTTCATGTTCGATTCCCTCTTTTAAATATCTAATGTCAGAAGCTGTGAAAGTTACAGAGAGAGAGAGAGAGATTCAGCAGAAAGGACACACTCCCTGAGAAAGGGCATGGCCCCTGAGATGTCAGATTGAAATAAATCAAACAGAGGAATTGGATCAATTTAGGCCTCCTGCACACGAACGTATTTTTTTGCGGTCCGCAAAAACGGGTCCCGTTTTTCCGTGATCCATGACCGTTTTTTCGTCCGTGGGTCTTCCTTGATTTTTGGAGGATCCACGAACATGAAAAAAAAGTTGTTTTGGTGTCCGCCTGGCCGTGCGGAGCCAAACGGATCCGTCCTGAATTACAATGCAAGTCAATGGGGACGGATCCGTTTGACGTTGACACAATATGGTGCAATTTCAAACGGATCCGTCCCCCATTGACTTTCAATGTAAAGTCAGGAGTTACCATCGGATCGGAGTTTTCTCCAATCCGATGGTATATTTTAACTTGAAGCGTCCCCATCACCATGGGAACGCCTCTATGTTAGAATATACCGTTGGATTTGAGTTACATCGTGAAACTCAAATCCGACAGTATATTCTAACACAGAGGAGTTCCCATGGTGATGGGGACGCTTCAGGTTAGAATATACTAAAAGAACTGTGTACATGACTGCCCCCTGCTGCCTGGCAGGTGCTGCCAGGCAGCAGGGGGCAGCCCCCCCCTCCTGTAGTTAACACATTGGTGGCCAGTGTGGCCGGCCCCCCCTCCCTCCCCTGTAGTTAACTCATTGGTGGCCAGTGCGGCCGGCTCCCCCCCTCCCCTGTAGTTAACTCATTGGTGGCCAGTGCGGCCGCCCCCCCTCCCCTGTAGTTAACTCATTGGTGGCTAGTGTGGCCGGCCCCCCTCCCTCCCATGTAGTTAACTCGTTGGTGGCCAGTGGGCCCCCCCCCTCCTAATTAAAATCTCCCCCCTATCATTGGTGGCAGCGGAGTGTACCGATCGGAGTCCCAGATTAATCGCTGGGGCTCCGATCGGTAACCATGGCAACCAGGACGCTACTGCAGTCCCGGTTGCCATGGTTACTTAGCAATTTGTAGAACCATTATACTTACCTGCGAGCTGCGATGGTCTGCGTCCGGTCGGGAGCTCCTCCTACTGGTAAGTGACAGGTCCGGCCGGGAGCTCCTCCTACTGGTAAGTGACATGACCTGTCACTTACCAGTAGGAGGAGCTCTCGGCCGGACCTGTCACTTACCAGTAGGAGGAGCTCCCGACCGGACGCAGACCATCGCAGCTCGCAGGTAAGTATAATGGTTCTACAAATTGCTAAGTAACCATGGCAACCGGGACTGCAGTAGCGTCCTGGTTGCCATGGTTACCGATCGGAGCCCCAGTGATTAAACTGGGACTCCGATCGGTACACTCCGCTGCCACCAATGATAGGGGGGAGATTTTAATTAGGAGGGGGAGGGAGGGGAGAAGGCCCACTGGCCACCAACGAGTTAACTACAGGGGAGGGAGGGGGGGCCCACTGGCCACCAACGAGTTAACTACAGGGTAGGAAGGGGGGCCGGCCGCACTGGCCACCAATGAGTTAACTACAGGGGAGGGAGGGGGGCCCACTGGCCACCAACGAGTTAACTACAGGGGAGGGAGGGGGGGGCCGGCCGCACTGGCCACCAATGTGTTAACTACAGGGGGGGCCCACTGGCCACCAACGAGTTAACTACAGGGGAGGGAGGGGGGGGCCGGCCGCACTGGCCACCAATGTGTTAACTACAGGGGGGGGCCCACTGGCCACTGCAGGGGGCAGTCATGTACACAGTTCTTTTAGTATATTCTAACCTGAAGCGTCCCCATCACCATGGGGACGCCTCTGTGTTAGAATATACTGTCGGTTCTGAGTTTACACGAAGTGAAAACTCAGCTATGAAAAAGCTTTTATGCAGACGGATCTTCGGATCCGTCTGTATAAAAAGTAACCTACGGCCACGGATCACGGACACGGATGCCAATCTTGTGTGCATCCGTGTTCTTTCACGGACCCATTGACTTGAATGGGTCCGTGAACCGTTGGCCATGAAAAAAATAGGACAGGTCATATTTTTTTCACGGCCAGGAAACACGGATCACGGATGCGGCTGCAAAACGGTGCATTTTCCGATTTTTCCACGGACCCATTGAAAGTCAATGGGTCCGCGAAAAAAAACGGAAAACGGCACAGCGGCCACGGGTGCACACAACGGTCGTGTGCATGAGGCCTAATAGAGATCCAAATAAAAAGATTCTGCCTTTCAGTTTTTACATTAGTCATTGAGTAACCCCTCAATGACAGATTTGTTTTAGTAACTACTTGCATTCCCCAAGAAATAACAACTCTGGAGTTTAGCAGGAATAATAGTGGAATAATAATAGAGGAAAGCCAAAACATAGAGTCATAATAATGTGTCTGTTATTGGCTTTTATCACTCTCCACATACACAACACATGTAATAGGCAAGGGAGCGGCCGTTTTAGCAGTTTGCTAAATGTATGGTGAACAGCTATTGAATGTGTATGGTCAAGTTTATAGGAAAGGATCAGCGATCTCACTTTTTCTATGTAGTAATAAATGTAGCTGCTAGAGAGTAGTGTTGAGCACGAATATTCGAATAGCAAATTTTTATCTCGAATGTCGCAACTTTGAGAATTTGCGAATATTTCAAATATAGCGCAATATATTCGTTATAGCAAATATTCATCATTTTTTCCGATCTGAACACATGATTCCTCCCTGCTTCTTGCTTGACCGCCTCAGGACCGCCGAACACAGGATTGCGTCCTGGCGGCGGCCCTGTTATTCCTCCTGGACGCGCCGATGCGTCCTTTCGCGAGACGCGAGATTTCCTGTGAACGCGCGCACACAGGAGCGCGCATTCACAGGAACCGGAGGTAAACGAGTGGATCTACAGCCTGCCAGTGGCGATCATTCGCTGGCAGACTGTAGATACCGATTTTTTTAACCCCAAAAAGGTATATTAGACGCAGTTTTGTTAACAGCGTCTAATATACCTGCTACCTGGTCCTCTGGTGGTCCCTTTTGCTTGGATCGACCACCAGAGGACACAGGCAGCTCTGTAAGTAGCACCAAACACCACTACACTACACCCCCCCCTGTCACTTATTAACCCCTTATTAACCCCTGATCACCCCATATAGACTCCCTGATCACCCCCCTATCATTGATCACCCCCCTGTAAGGCTCCATTCAGACGTCCATATGTGTTTTACGGATCCGCGGATCCACGGATCCGCAAAACACATACGGACGTCTGAATGGAGCCTTACAGGGGGGTGATCAATGACAGGGGGGTGATCACCCCATATAGACTCCCTGATCACCCCCCTGTCATTGATCACCCGCCTGTAAGGCTCCATTCAGACGTCCGTATGTGTTTTGCGGATCCGCGGATCCGCAAAACACGGACAATGCGGATCCGCAAAACACGGAAACCGGCAATGTGCTTTCCGCATTTTGCGGATCCGCACATTGCCTGAACTATATAGAAAATGCCTTTTATTGTCCGCAATTGCGGACAAGAATAGGACATGTTCTATAGGCTCTGCAAAAAATGCAGTGTTCGCCCGATCAGGCCTGATCTTGTGCGCACACTTGCGTTCAGTCCGCCCCACTACAGTGACAGAATTTTTTTTTTCTGATCACTGCAAAAACACCGTAAAATCGCTGCGGCGCTATAAAGATCACTTTTGAGGGGCATGGCGAGTTCATAGAAGATTTTTTTTTTTTTTTGGCACAAGTTAGCGGAAATTGATTTTTTTTTTTTGTTTGTTTCATATTCCACTAACTTGTGTCAAAAAATTTAATCTCACATGAACTCACCATACCCCTCATGGAATCCAAATGCGTAAAAATTTTTAGACATTTATATTCCAGACTTCTTCTCATGCTTTATGGCCCCTAAAATGCCAGGGCAGTATAAATACCCCACATGTGACCCCATTTTGGAAAGAAGACACCCTATGTAAATATAAATACACCCCAAAACACATTGCCCTACTTCTTCTGAGTACGGCAATACCACATGTGTGATACTTTTTTGCAGCCTAGGTGCCCAAAGGGGCCCAAATTCTAAAGAGCACCTTTAGGATTTCACAGGGCATTTTTTAGGCATTTGGATTCCAGACTTCTTCTCACGCTTTAGGTCCCCTAAAATGCCAGGGCAGTATAAATACCCCACAAGTGACCCCATTTTGGAATAAAGACACCCCAAGGTATTTCGTGATGGGCATAGTGAGTTCATGGAAGTTTTTATTTTTTGTCACAAGTTAGTGGAATATGAGACTTTATAAGAAAAAAATTTATGAAAAATAAATCATCATTTTCCGCTAACTTGTGACAAAAATTAAAAACTTCTATGAACTCACTATGCGCATCAGTGAATACCTTAGGGTGTCTACTTTCCGAAATGGGGTCATTTGTGGGGTGTTTCTACTGTCTGGGCATTGTAGAACCTCAGGAAACATGACAGGTGCTCAGAAAGTCAAAGTGCGTAAATTCACATTTTTGCACTATAGTTTGTAAACACTATAACTTTTACCCAAACCAATAAATATACACTTATTGCATTTTTTTTTATCAAAGACATGTAGAACAATAAATTTAGAGAGAAATTTATATAGAAATGTAGTTATATTTGAAAAATTTTACAACAGAAAGTGAAAAATGTAATTTTTTTGCAAAAAATTCGGTCAATTTCGATTAATATCAAAAAAAGTAAAAATGTCAGCAGCAATGAAATACCACCAAATGAAAGCTCTATTAGTGAGAAGAAAAGGAGGTAAAATTCATTTGGGTGGTAAGTTGTATGACCGAGCAATAAACCGTGAAAGTAGTGTAGTGCAGAATTGTAAAAAGTGGTCTGGTCATTAAGGGGGTTTAAGCTAGGGGAGCTGAGGTGGTTAAGCAGGGAGGAATCATGACTTTAGATGGAAAAAATGCTGAATATTCTAAAAAACCAATATATAGTACTATATCGAATTTATTAGTTTTTTAGAAAATTCATATTTTTTTTTTTCAATCTGTACAGTTGTTCCACTTTAGCATACTCCTCCCTGACAAGCGTCCCCGTCACCATGGGAATGCCTGGGGGTTAGAATACACCATCGGATCTGAGTTTTCACAATCTTACTGAGATTGTGAAAACTCAGATCTGATGGTATATTCTAACCCCCAGACGTTCCCATGGTGACGGGGACGCTTGTCGGGGACGAGTATGCCGAAGTGGAACAACTGTACAGATTGAACAAAAAAAAAGATGAATATTCTAAAAAACGAAGAAATTTGATATAGTGCTATATATTCGCTTTTTAGAATATTCGGCATTTTTCCATATCCTTTTTATAAAATATTAGGAATTTCCTAATATGTTAAAAAAAGAATATATACCAATATAGCGAATATTCGGAAAAAAAACTAGCATATAAAGCAATATAGCTAATATACTGCTATATTCGTTTTTCAGAATATTCGTAATATTCTAAAACAAGAATATATTGAAATATAGCGAATATTCGAAAAAACAAATGTAGAGCAATTTAGCTAATATAGTGCTATAATCTTCTTTGTCTAATAGTTGTAATTTTTTTTCATCGGAAGTGCAACTATAAAAAAAAGATTATAGCACTATATTAGCTAAATTGCTCCTAAATAAAGGAAGAGACTAAATAGAGGAATGGAAGGATGGGAAATACAATACTCATCAATGAGAGGCCAAGGATATAAGGAAAAGTGACAGGGGCGTAACTACCATAGCAACTGCTATGGGGCCCAGGGCAAAAGTGGGCCCAGTCGTAGTTGGGATTATCTCCTCTTCTACTGGATGTGAAAACTTGGTCAGGACTATACCCTGTAAAAAAACAACTTTTAGCAAATGAGGCAGTAGAAAAATGTCCCAAGGGTCATTGAAAAGGGTTTAGGCAGAAACTCTACTGTCCTGTGTGGGGGGCCTGGTTTGATCCTTGCTATGGAGTGCTTGCTTCTCTATGTACGCCACTGGTCCAAAATAAACATACAATTCCTGACATCACTTGGTATTGATGATAGTCTCGATAAAGTGGATCCACCATTCCAACATTTGCTAAGATTTTTTTTAAATTGTTTTTGCCCAATAAAAAATGTGATTGGTGAATTGACTAAAATTTAAGTTTGGAGGTAGTAGAATTTCAATGTTGTAAAAGTTACATGATGGTTGAGGGTCTGTACTACAGATGTTACATTTTGCATTGTGACCCGAAAGTTCTTGGTTACACATCTGGGTAGAAGGCCCTATGTTGAAACGGCTTAGGCTGCCTACACACTGTGCTTGACTCTGGGCTTTCCAAAAGTAGTATTCAAACATATATTCTGACAGATCCACTCGATTCAGTGAGGCAATCGGAGACCAAATGATTATCTTTCTGTTCACTTCTTTATTTATTGCTGGACAGAATAGCATGGTAGAATAAGTTAAGTGAATCGATTCTAAACTAATTTACTTGAATTTCCCAAAAATTCAGATTCCAGACAAATCCAAATCTTTTGTGATTCGATTTGGATGAATCTCTCATAATAGTGGCCACCATCTTACAAGTCAGAAAACATCTGCCATCAAAAAGGGATGATTTGTGGACCATGCTTGAATTTAAAAGTGGAATCCAACAGTGCAGTGTGTTATTGAACAAGCTGTTATCACTGACCACCATGCGTTTACTCATTGCATATATGTTGCTGTCCCTTTAGAGTGATACAGTCCTAAGAGACCCTAAAATGTCACACATATTTTTAAGGGCAATTTGAGCACTTTCGACTTGGGTTGACTTCATTCATACTCGAAACAAATCAAATTGGAAACAATGGAATGTAGGTCAACAAAGTCCAAAGACCAATCCTTTGGACTCTGTTTACCTCATTAAAGTGAGGGAATCCGTTCCAGTATAAAGTTGAACACCATCAGGTATTCATTGTATACCCCCATCATAAAGCCTAGCAGTGAAGCCTTAGGCCCCTTGCAGACAACCGAGTGTCTCGCTGTGGACTGTCAGCGCGGCTCCCGTCCTGAACTTCCATCACTGCATTATATTGATGTATGATGCTATGTAACCCTTACAGTTCTGGAATTTATTGGATAACAGTGAGGGTTACATAGCATCATAAATCAATGGGAGAGTTAGTTCCCCCCTTGCTCAGACACAGGCCTCCTACCCAATTAAGCCAGTACTCTCTGCTCTGCACTGATGAGGGGCAATCACCCCGAAACAGCTGTCTGCAGATGAGGTGCTGGCTTATTTAATATCCAAGTCATGTCTCAAGGCTTATTTTAAGAGCTGAATATTGACTTATAGGATAGCTGCCTTACATCTGGTGGCATTAGAGGCAAAGCTTGTTAAGAGCTCATTTGCATTTCTTCCCTCCCAGAATTCCAGAGGAGCATGTATGGCCTATAAGTCTCCTCACACTGATTAAGGTGCTCTCTCCCTAAGGAGAGTTAGTTCCCCCTTGACCATAAATCAATATAATGCAGTGCTGGAAGTTCAGGACAGGAACCGTGCTGCGAGTCTGCATCGAGAAACTCGCACATCTGAAAGGGGCCTTAGTGTAAGGAAGGGCTCATGTACACGGCCCTATGTATTTTGCGGACCGCGAAGAACGGATCTGCAAAAAATATGGATAATGTCCGTGTGCATTCCGTATTTTGCGGAACAGAACAGCTGGCCCCTAATAGAACCATCCTATCCTTGTCAGTAATGCAGACAATAATAGGACATGTTCTATATTTTTGCGGAACAGACATACGGAAATGGAATGCACACAAAGTAACTGTCGTTTTTTTTCCCGGCCCTGTAGAAATGAATGATTCCGCATACGGTCCGCAAAAAAATGGAACAGACACGGAAAGAAAATATGTTCGTGTGCATTAGCCCGAAGAATGGTTTGTGATTGATGAAATTCCCAGGATGTTTATAAAAGGCAATATTATATTTTTTTTTTTTTGGCGGGGGAGAGGGGGGAGAAGGGGATATTATTAGTAGTGTTGACCTAAGTATCTAAAGTGGACCTCGATCCAAATTTCAGGAAAAATTTAATTTGCCACAAAGCCGAATTTCCTAACGCTTCGTGGTAAAAAATACATTTTTCCTAAAATGGTGGCTGAAAATAAAAAAACATACTCACCTCATCCACTTGATTGTGGAGACGCCGTCCACACCCGTCTTGATTGAAGAAAACCCGCCAAAGGACCTGGGGTGAGCGTGAAGACATCACCACGTGATCATGCTTGGTTCACGTGGTGACATCATCAGTGATGATATCACTGCATGCGGAGAGCATGATCAGGTGGTGACATCATCATCATGCTGTGATCAGCATTGAACGCGGCATCTGAGTGGTTAAATGACAGTGGCATCGCAAACGCCGTTCATCATCATTGTGCCTGCTCTATACAATCAAAAGAGATTTGTGACGAAGCTGCTGAATCAAATTTTTCAAAACTTCACTCATCTCTAATTATGAGCAAGCAAATTTGTAATATTTCATTATTGTCAGCATTGTGAAAGCATTACCAATGCATTGCAAAATAAATGAAAATCCAATATCATATAGTACAACACTCTCATTCTGACAAACTTAGAATCAGCCCTGTACCTCACATGGATCCTGAGATCTCCACATTGATTTCTCCAATTGATCTGCTAGATTTATATCAAGCTGACAGCTTAGGAGACGTGCACATTCTTAAGGGGTGTATACTTTCTATTGCAGCTGGTGGCACCTCAGGACAGAGAAATTAGAAAAAGAGCAAACAGCAGGTGGCGCTATACAGATAGATTTCAGTGAATAACTCAGGGGCTAAACCAAATTTTTAATTGCATGTAATTACAAAAGTATTCAGATCCTGGTGCTGGTATGAAAAATGTGGAATATTTTTCATGGGACAACCTCTTTAAATAGTACAAATCAAATAAACAAACTGATCAGTAATGACGTTTGAAATGTACAGCCTATGCTAATAATAGTCAGTGGGCAGATATGGCAGGAAAACTTCCTGGCATATGCACAGAACGTAATGCATAAACGTGATTTGCCCCTATCGTCAGGCTTAGACCTCATGCACACGACTGTATTTTGAATCCGCATCAGTATTTTTTGTGGACACACAGACCCCTTCATTTCTATGGGTCTGTAAAAAAAGCTAAAACGTATCCGTATGTCCGTTCTGAAATGATAAAACATGTCCTATTCTTGTTCATATTGCGAACAAGAATAGTCACTTTTAGTGCTGGAAGTGAGAAAAATGTGGATTTCACACGGAAAGCTTCTATATTTTGCGGATCTGTGGTTTGTGGACTGCTTTATGGAGACAGTTGTGTGGCCTTAGGATTACCTGTAGATTAATGGTTTGGCTGGTAAATTGACCGATGAAACAATTATTATTATTATTAGCATTATTATTATTATTAGCATTATTATTATTATTATTATTATTGTTTTTACAATAATTTGTGTTCCATAGATTCATCTTTAGCGTTGATGCCACAAGAAATAAGAAATGAAGAAATAGCTTGTGTTCTTTTTTTTTTCGAGAAAAAAAAAATGCAGCACAGCACACGTAACAGAATGGGCACATGAATGGGAGAGAGATGGAGGAGGACAGAAAAGGACACTGGGAGATACAGAAAGAAATCACTGCAAAGCGCTCAGCATTCTCCAGCTGCCGTGCTTTTAATTTGCTTCCATTCCAATTAAAATGCAAATTAAATTTATAATTAGCATCAGAGAAACCTCCTTGTGTACCGAAAAAACATTTGGGCTACTGGTACAGAGCTGGCATTTTCACTTAGCATAAGGGTCAGTGCACAGAGCAGGGTGCCCACAGCTCAACCTGCACTTCAAGTGTTAAAAGGACGGTTTTACTCATACTATTGGCTGTGGCAGAAGTGTATCCAAAATGTTACATTGTTGATTTTTTTACAGGCAGTTTTCCAAAATCTGATGCAATTTGTTTGTTATATTGATTTCTACCAATATCTTTATATGCTTGTTAGCTTAAATGCAAATATATGATTTAGAGGGTTGGATGGTAGAGATAATTCAGAGACAATTGCTTAAATGATATTTCATTCCCAAAATTGTATTATCCGATACATTAAATGCAGGGGTGGGATTCACATTTTTAACAACATGCCCCTACTTAACTGTAGACACGCTGCGTCACGACACATGTTTACATATACATACACCATATATATACAACATACATACACATAAATAAATACACAATATACATGGTACGCATACATAAATACACTATATACATGGTACACATAAATAAATACACCATATACATGGTACACACAGGGCCGTCTTTTACGTGGGGCAAATGGGGCAGCTGCCCCAGGCCCAGTTGCTCCTGGGGGGCCCAAGGCAGCTGCATCTGTAGCCCTGCTGGCCACTGCCCCATAAGACGCCAAAATGGGGGAAAATGCCCCTGCGTTTTATTGGGCGAATACTAATGAGCGCTTCCATTATGGAAGTTCTCATTAGTACCGGAGGACCAGGAAGCGGTGAAATCTCTTTACTCACTGCTTCCTGGTCCTCCGCTGTCGGCTGTGCGAGCCGGTTCACAGAGCACAGCCAACAGCAGGAGGAAAAAGATTGCGGGGGTGAGGAGCGTCGTCGTCCAGGAGCAGGAGA
Organism: Bufo bufo; assembly: GCF_905171765.1. NCBI lineage: Eukaryota > Metazoa > Chordata > Amphibia > Anura > Bufonidae > Bufo > Bufo bufo. The sequence goes on from NC_053389.1 coordinate 706,641,353, forward strand.
GGTAAGTGCTTTACTATTTTTTGTGATCTGAGGCTGGGAGCTGCTGCATTATGGCTGGGGGCTGCTGCATTATGGCTGGGGGCTGCATTATGGCTGTGGGCTGATTATATATGGCTGGGGGCTGATTATATATGGCTGGGGCCTGGGGGCTGATTATATATCTTTGGGGGATGCATTATGGCTGGGGGCTGATTACATATGGCTGGGGGCTGATTACATATGACTGGGGGCTGAATACATATGGCTGGGGGCTGATTACATATGGCTGGGGGCTGATTACATATGGAGGACTGAGAAGAGGCATGGGGGTCTTTATATTGGGCTCTGATCTGAGGTCTTATTAACATTGGGGATCTGATTGGGGCTGTGAGCTGAAGTCTGATTAATATTGAGGGTCGGATTGGTGGTCTGACCTGAGGTGTAATGAAAAATATTTTTTTCTTATTTTCCTCCTCTAAAACCCAGGTGCGTCTTATGGGCCGGTGCGTCTTATGGTGCAAAACATATAGTACTCCTTTGCTCCTCCTCCCGACCTCCCCTTCCCTTTGCGTACGCCTGCTCGACGTACTGTCTCGGTCTCCTTTCTGAACTGCAGAGCGGTGCCCACTTCCAGCCCTGAGCCCAGCTGCCCAGAGCACTGATCCTGAGCCTGCTGGAGTCTTCAGGACTGTAAGTACAAACCGGATTCCAAAAAAGTTGGGACACTATACAAATCGTGAATAAAAACTGAATGCAATGATGTGGAGGTGCCAACTTCTAATATTTTATTCAGAATAGAACATAAATCACGGAACAAAAGTTTAAACTGAGAAAATGTACCATTTTAAGGGAAAAATATGTTGAATCAGAATTTCATGGTGTCAACAAATCCCCAAAAAGTTGGGACAAGGCCATTTTCACCACTGTGTGGCATCTCTCCTTCTTCTTACAACACTCAACAGACGTCTGGGGACCGAGGAGACCAGTTTCTCAAGTTTAGAAATAGGAATGCTCTCCCATTCTTGTCTAATACAGGCCTCTAACTATTTAATCGTCTTGGGCCTTCTTTGTTGCACCTTCCTCTTTATGATGCGCCAAATGTTCTCTATAGGTGAAAGATCTGGACTGCAGACTGGCCATTTCAGTACCTGGATCCTTCTCCTACGCAGCCATGATTTTGTGATTGATGCAGAATGTGGTCTGGCATTATCTTGTTGAAAAATGCAGGGTCTTCCCTGAAAGAGATGACGTCTGGATGGGAGCATATGTTGTTCTAGAACCTGAATATATTTTTCTGCATTGATGGTGCCTTTCCAGACATGCAAGCTGCCCATGCCACACGCACTCATGCAACCCCATACCATCAGAGATGCAGGCTTCTGAACTGAGCGTTGATAACAACTTGGGTTGTCCTTGTCCTCTTTGGTCCGGATGACATGGCGTCCCAGATTTCCAAAAAGAACTTCGAATCGTCTGGATGGGAGCATATGTTGTTCTAGAACCTGAATATATTTTTCTTCATTGATGGTGCCTTTCCAGACATGCAAGCTGCCCATGCCACACGCACTCATGCAACCCCATACCATCAGAGATGCAGGCTTCTGAACTGAGCGTTGATAACAACTTGGGTTGTCCTTGTCCTCTTTGGTCCGGATGACATGGCGTTCCAGATTTCCAAAAAGAACTTTGAATCGTGACTCGTCTGACCACAGAACAGTCTTCCATTTTGCCACACTCCATTTTAAATGATCCCTGGCCCAGTGAAAACGCCTGAGCTTGTGGATCTTGCTTAGAAATGGCTTCTTCTTTGCACTGTAGAGTTTCAGCTGGCAACGGCGGATGGCACAGTGGATTGTGTTCACTGACAATGGTTTCTGGAAGTATTCCTGAGCCCATTCTGTGATTTCCTTTACAGTAGCATTCCTGTTTGTGGTGCAGTGTCGTTTAAGGGCATCCAGTATGGTTTTACGGCCTTGACCCTTACGCACGGAGATTGTTCCAGATTCTCTGAATCTTCGGATGATGTTATGCACAGTTGATGATGATAGATGCAAAGTCTTTGCAATTTTTCGCTGGGTAACACCTTTCTGATATTGCTCCACTATCTTTCTGCGCAACATTGTGGGAATTGGTGATCCTCTACCCATCTTGGCTTCTGAGAGACACTGCCACTCTGAGAAGCTCTTTTTATACCCAATCATGTTGCCAATTGACCTAATTAGTGTTAATTGGTCTTCCAGCTCTTCGTTATGCTCAAATTTATTTTTTCCAGCCTCTTATTGCTACTTGTCCCAACTTTTTGGGGATTTGTTGACACCGTGAAATTTTGAATCAACGTATTTTTCCTTTAAAATGATATATTTACTCGGATTAAACGTTTGATCTGTCATCTACGTTCTATTACAAATAAAATATTGACATTTTCCATCTCCACATCATTGCATTCAGTTTTTATTCACAATTTGTTTAGTGTCCCAACTTTTTTGGAATCCGGTTTGTATTTACAGTAATTCACTGTAAGAACAAATCACAGAAAAAAAATATAAAAAACATCTTGCACGATATAATAATGAATGTTGCGGATGTATATGGCTATATTTATACATCCACAGAAAATAATACGATATAATAATAGATGCAAGCATAACATATGGACTAAGCCCTCACTCTATTGATAAAATCTGAGACACTTGGTCAATACATTTTGATCAAACACATCTAAGCCCACCTTTAACTTGTTTAACTTGTCTTGAAGGAGTGGCACCTTCATTTGTGAATACGCTCCAATCTTGGGAGTAGTATTCATGTGCACTTTTGCCCCACCTATCTAATAGGCAACCTTGATTAAGTTGATATAGTTGTGTGTGCTCCTCCTCCCACCGGTTGCTGCTGCACATGGAGGTAGCTAGGAGCAACACACTATATGTGTGGGTTCTGCGCTCCTGAACATAAATGCATAATGGCATAGGCAGGTTTAGCGTAGGACCCGCCTGATGTGTTTTGATCAAAATGTATTGACCAAGTGTCCCAGATTTTATCAATAGAGTGAGGACTTAGTCCATATGTTATGGTTGCATCTATCATTATAGTGCTAAAGTGCATTATTTTCTGTGATTGTATAATTCACTGTAAGCTATATTATTTTTCGCCCTATAAGACGCACCAGCCCATAAGACGCTTATAGGTTTTAGAGGAGGACAATAAGAAAAAAATATTTTCCATTACACCTCAGATCAGACCTCAGCTAACAGACCCAATCAGACCCCCAATGTTAATAATAATCCAACAAGTCATGTGAATGACCCCCAATCAGACCTTATATCAGCCCCCAGCAGCCCCTATTGCCTCATATCAGCCCTCTGCAGCCCCCATTCCCTCTCATATTGCCCCCATTGCTTCTCATATTGCTCCCATTGCCTCTCATATTGCCCCCATTGCCTCATGTTTAAAAAAATAAATAAACCACTGTGGCGAAAATAACCTCGCCACTGAGTTTTGGAAGGGCCTGTTTGCCAGCCTCTTGCATCAGGATTATGGCCCATATACTAACTTTGAAGAAGAAGATAGACCGGCCGCACAGCCTAAATCTGTGGAACTGTTTTGGGCAGAAAAGCCATGCTTGCGGTCGGTCAAATGTGACTTCCATGGAATTCGGGAACCCCTGCTGGGATCTGGGTGCTATGTGGGGTTTTAAGGTGTTTTCTGTGTTTTGGGAAAAATGTGTGTTTTCTGTCTGTGAGTGATTAAGTTAGCCCATTATGTTGGGTAATTGTATCACAGGCAGAGCCCAATGTGTTTTGGTAATTGTATTTTGTTGATTACGTCAAAGACAATGCCCATTGTATTTTGTTGATTGCGTCAAAGACAATGCTCATTGTATTTTGTTGATTGCGTTACAGACAGAGGGACGGGGAGTTTGTGTACAATTGCTGGGAAGGTTTCAATACTGTAAATGCATGTGATTGGCTAAAATATAAACTGTCACAGTCTTCTACAAGGGCCCCAGGAGGAGTGTCCCTTGCTAGGAGACCTGCATAAAAGGCTGAAAAATAACCCATTAAATAGTTCCTATTTTACATTCAACATAGAGCCTCGTCTCATGTGTGTGGGGATTGCTATACGTGTATACTCCCCTGGCTATTACTCCTAGCACTTGTAAGAGCTGTTACTGGTTCCTGTGGTGGTATCAGTGTCGAGTCGAGTGCTTGGAGGCCTCGGGAAGCACTAGGAGCATTTATCAACGGAGGTACGCAGTCGGGGTGTCAGGAGATCTTTTACAACCACTTACCTCTCCTGCTCATGGACGCCAACGCTCTTCTCCTCCAGCGGGCTCTGTCTTCCGGCTGTGCTGTGAAGGCTGCGCACAGCATGAGATAATAGAGTGCAGTCATGCTGTGCGCAGCCTTCACAGCCGACAGCCGAAGACCAGGAAGGGGTGAGTACAAAGCCTTCACCGCTTCCCGATCCTCCGGTACTAATGAGCCATAATGGAAGCGCTCATTAGTATTCACCCCAAAAGACGCAGGGGCATTTTCCCCCCAAAAAACTATGTGTCTTATGGGTCGAAAAATAGGGTATATATATACTGTATATATATATATATATATATATATATATATATATATATAATATTGTTTTATGTGAGTAAGGGTGCTGGGTGATTGGAGAAGGGGGGTATGGAGAAGTGGGAGGGAGCTACAGGTGGTAAATAGGTAAGGACTTATTTTTGAACCAGCTCTTTATGTTTACATTACAAGTTTACTATTCTACGAGGTGTGTGGATTTTTTTTTGTGTGTGTTGTGGTGGAGGGCATGATTGCATGCTAGGGTGTGGGAAGGCGGGATCCAGGGGGCCAAAGTAAATTCTACTTCAGGGTCCAATCAATATTAAAGACAGTCCTGGGTACACATACATAAATACACCATATTTACACTGCACACACATACCTCCCAACTAAGGAGCTAAACTATCAGTGGCATGCGAACAATGGATGTGAACATCTCCAGCTGCCCTGCTGCCACCAGAGCACCAGATTGGGACTCAGCAGGTAACAAGGTTCTCTGATCCAGTTATAATTTTAACAAGAGGATCTGGAGAACTGGTGGGAACTGGCTGAATCCCTACCTGATTAAATGTATACAATAATTTTCACATTTCCATATAGATCAGGTTAAAAGGCTATAGTCTACAGCTAAGGAAAAAAACTGTAATCTGCTGATGCAGAAAACTATTTGTTGTAGGCTTGGTGTACGGCCGCATGGTCAGGTTTCTGTAGTTTTGGAACCCAAAATCAGGATGGATCATAAAAGGAAAGAAAGAATGAAATACAGATACAACTTCTCTTTTTTGAATTCAGTCCTGATTTCGGCTTCCAAAGCTGCATGCAGAAACCTGGCCATGAGGCCATAACCTAGAGGACCATGTATACAGAATTGGTACAATTACAGACCATGCATGGTGGCACATGAAGTCCCAGTGGATCCATTACATGAATCCATGTGCCGCTGTGTGGTGCTTTATGAAGAACACCTCAAATGTACAGTATTCCACCATGCTTTCTTTTACTGATTAAGTTGGAATCTGAAAACAATAGTGGGCGTGCCATATTACAGATATGAACTAGAAGTATCCATAAGACAGCCATTCATGAGGCCTAAAGGAAGTTTCTCAACTAAGAACACTGTATTGAGGGATTGCTACTCATTGGTAGATGATTTCCTGGATTGGCAAACAAATGATCACAGAGTATTTTAATTGAGTAAATAGTGAGTTATCAATAGTTACTGTATCTTACCTAATTGTCACAATTTTGTACATGGTGTCATCCACTATGACTTGAGACATGAATTGGAAAAGCAAAGGACACTGTGAAAAATAAATCAAAATACTGCAAAGATGTTCACCACGAGTAATGTAAATGTACTTAAACAATCACCTATACAGCAGCTCCTTCATAGGGCACATTTTGTGGAGATGAAAACTCTTAAGACCGATTATATTGGTTTTCATCCTGCTTCCATCAAAGATCAAAAAACTGAAGGTGACAACTACAGATGAGTTTATCGGTCAAGATTTGGTTAAAACTGGCCTAATTGGTCAACTGATTCAGGTCTGAATCGATTCTACCCAAATTGAAAGTGCTCCAATTGGCCAAAAAATAAGCATATGGCACTCCAAGGTCTGCTAGGACTCTTGCTACTCACTTTAAATTTTTTTTTGGTCATTTCTCTCCAAAACTTGCCTGAATTGAATCAACAAAACTTCGGATTCAGATCCATCTCTAATTTTTACAAAATTCAGGTCGATCCGATTTGTTTTTAATTAATTTGCTCATCTCTAGTGACAGCTCCTATAGGAAGCTTATAAGGGTTGGCGTTCTGTTTCTAGCATGCGGTATCATACAGAAAGTGAAGTTTAATTTTGCTGCAGTACTAGAACTACCTGCACTTACCATCAAAAATCAAATCAGATGATGTACAGGGACCTTGTTAATTTTTTCCAAAGACAAAAATGTTTTACAGACCCGTACCCTGTTTTCTGCTATACTGTACTTCCATACTCATTATATGAATTTGTATAGAGTCTATGAGAAAAAAAAATTATATTTAGTCTGTCAACTAATTTACACATATTAAACTGCCATTTTTGCCCTGAAGGTGATATAAACATTTAACAAATTAGACCTTTCTTTCCCTTTCCTGTGTATCTGATGTTCAAAAAATGGAGTTTGATGATATATGATAATGAGATTGCAAGTGCCACAGGGTGTTTCCCATTCCAGCAAGCGCCCATGCCCACCAGAGACTGCCTCACTGTAAGATAGCTCATTGTCCTTACATCACTATCTCCACTCCCTGAAATCCCGTACCAGCTCACTTCACCGCTGGGCCAAGGCATGCATGCTCTGTCAGTTCATTGACGCAGCTGCCCACAGTGGGTAGTGTATGTTGAATGCCTGGGTGGGTGAAGTCATCTGGGAGGACATGGGTACTTGCAGCAATAGAAGAAAAAACCTGGCTACTCGCAAACTCATTAGCATATATCATCAAACTTCCTTCTTTTTTTTTTAACAAAAAGGAAAAGAAACTACAGGCCAATGATGGCAGTTTAACATGTGTAAAGTAGCTGACAGACTCAATTTAAAAATATCATAGGCACAATATGTAACTGTAAAACTGTGGATGTAACTACAGGCAACCAAATAACTTCACTTTGACAAATTTAACACAAGTTTAATATAAGCCTCTTATCATCTCGTAACTGTGAAATCAGCTTCATATAACCAGAGATGTGCACAAATATCTTTATTACTGCCAGATAAAGCATAAGATATGATTGTAATAGGAGAAGTTAATATATTTGGATGGAAGGTGTGTGAATTATGATGGTGACTGGTCTCCAGTTTGGAGAAAACTGATTAAGATGTAGACAAGGTTAATTATTCCTTTGAATACAAAAAGATTGCTGAATATGGAAGATCTAGGGCTGCAGTTACTTTTTGTCGAATCAGATGTCAAGGGTCACATTTGGAGTCACCAGTATTGTACAGAGGATGTTAGGGGTCACAGCCTCTAATCAAAACGTCTATGCCAAAAATTAAGCCCTGCTTGCTTGCAGATAATTAATTTAAGGATTGATGGAAAACGAAAACACTAGAAATTGGATTTAAACTGTTGTAATAGTAATGTACTGGACTCCAGAGGAAGAGCGAAAGAGCAGTTCAAGGTGCCATTTCATGGGGAGGAAACGGATTTTGGTTACAATAAAATTATGGAAAGTTAATTAATTAACAAATCATTATACATAGACTTTAAAGATATTTTATAAGATAATATTATCATCATGTCTTTGCAACTTTAAATACATTATAAAATTCACTTTGTGAGCTATTTAATCTATCTATCTATCTATTATCTATCTATCTATTATCTATCTATCTATCTATCTATCTAGCGATCTAGCTATCTATCTATGTGTCTATCTATTGAAAATGAAAAAATCTGCAGCACATCCATTTTTCAGCGGAAAAAAGCATCTGCTATCTATCTATCTATCTATCTATCTATCTATCTATCTATCTATCTATCTATCTATCTATCTATCTACTTCATATCTGTCTATCTATCTATTATCTATCTATCTACTTCATATCTATCTATATATCTACTTCATATCTATCTATCTATCTATCTATCTAAAAGGAAAAAAAGCTTCAGCGCAATTATTTTTCTGTGAGAAAAGAGTAGTGTCCTTTACTCAACCCTATGGCGATGTTTCAGTCCTCTTGCTGGGACTGCCCTGATTTCTATTTCTATCTATCATCTATTGTTATGGCGGCAGTTTGTGCCCATCTCCAGCTCCTCTACTGCATGTGGATATGGCCGCTGCCTTGCTCACCGCCTCCATCGGTGGAGGGCTCCGACAGTGTGGTCCCGCCAGTGTCTTCCTTTTCCTGTCAGGTTGTCTCGACTTCTGAATTAGAGATAGGTTCCAGTTCACTAACTTCCTGCTACGTTGTGTGTTGTTTTCATTTGTCTGTCCATGTACCTTACCTCTGTCTGTTTTCTGTTCTGACCCTGAACTGCTTGTCTTGACCTCACTCTGTAACAGGCTATGGTTTTGTCTGATCCCTTGGTGCTCTGCACTGGTGTCTCTAAACCCCCTTGGGTCAGCATTCCATAAACCAAGACTACTCAAAGAGGTAGTGACCCGATGATTCCCCTGAAGCAAAATCCAGATCACTGTATAGGAGTTAAAGGATAAACACCTGGGGAGCCACTTAGATAATGCCTTTAAGAGTAGCCCTAAGCCAAATCTCTTCAAGTGACACAGTGGTTTAACCCCCGCTTTGCTATATCTATAAATCTGCCTATCTATCTATCTATCTATCTATCTATCTATCTATCTATCTGTCTATCTGTCTATCTGTCTATCAATCTATCAATCTATCAATCTATCAATCTATCAATCTATCAATCTATCATTATCTTATAGCCATCTATCTACCTCATATCTATCTATCTTACTGCATACTGCCATCATCTGTCCTATCTTTCTGTCCACCTAGCTGATAAATCCATTTTTATTTTCATTTTTGAATAGACAATTCCCCCAAATTATACTTATATCTGTAAAGACACTTGTGGTAAACATGACACTGATGATGATAAAGGACAGTTTTGTACTGATGATAGAAAACAATGCTGGTGATCTTCAGTTTAAACAGACATTCAAAGATCTTTGTTCTTTTTTCTGTGGGGATGAACAATACCCTAATAGAACAAGAATCTCCTGTCAGAAATGCTGGCAAATTGATGAATGAATTCTTGGGTTTCCAAATTTTGTGATGCAATTCTAGCTTTGGATGGTTTTTCTTAATTGTAGAACTTTAATTGAAGTCACTTGTTTTTAATTGGAAGGTGTTTTTGTTTAATTTGTTTTATTTAATTTTTATTCTTTTTATCCATTATTAACATATACTTTGCATTGATCCATTTAGATATATTTATATGCAGATTCTATAGATAGAATGTGTGTTTAGATAGATGATAAATTTAGTAATAAATAGATCGTTCATAGACAGACAGATAGATAGATAGATGTCAAGCCATGTTACTAAAAAGTTACAAGAGCCAGATTAATGACTATAATAGATTTGTTGAGTTCGATCATTAATTGTTTTGATGTCTTTTTCACCGGACACACAAAAATATTCATCATTGTTGCTTTTTGCTGGGTAGTCAAAAATATTGTGCCGCCACCTGTTTTCTGTTAATTATTCTAAGCAGCTCTCCATAAATCATAACTCTGGACAATAAATTAAACTGTCAAATGCAGAGTCAAAGGTTATGCGTGGAAAGTTAAGGGTCACTCAGCGGGTGTGAGAGATCATTCATTGTCAAGCACCATTGGGAGAAGTTCTATTGGGACAAAAGGAATGGAAAAATCAAAGCAGGGAGGAATACTATGAGACACTTTAACTGAGTGCACAAAGGCAATCAAATTGACATGTCACTCCACCTCATTGCTGACAACCCGTTATGCTGTCTAGCTATGCCCCATCTGAAATTTTCTCTGTTTCTCTCAATTCTCGTTACCTAGAAACCTAATGGAATGTCCCATTTCTTAGTGCACAACTGAAAATAGCTGTAACTTGGGCTAGACTGCAAGTAATTCATCCATCATGGAGAACCAGAGAACATTTCAATGCTCCAGTCTTGCAGCTCCACAAATTAATTTGATCTTAATTGTTGTTCTGCTTGCTGTTTGTTAAATGACAAGATGAGCCGATGTGGGTTTGCATTCTTATAGTGCATCCACCGCCTACCCACAACGAGATAGCCATTATATAAGCTCAGTCAATATTCAGCCTATCAGTTCTACAGGAAGTTGTGATATCACTGAAACGTAAAGGAACAAAAACCTTCATGCCTCATTGAAGTCAAAAGAACCTAGTCGATTAGGCTGGTAGTTTCCATGACCTAAACAACTGAAAATTGTTCACAATTTAATTTTCTTGTTTATGAGTGGGTTTAAGTAGTGTATTATGGAGGAAAACCCTGAACCTCTACAGCGTAGAATCCAAACAAAGATAGATTTGAGTGTGTGATATGGCTGAGTTGTCAGTTGAGGGAAGAGTTTAAGGGGTTGTGTCATTCCATACCTCGCTGGCAAATCGCTAGGATATGCCGTCAATGTCAGATGAGTTTGAGTTCCACTTTTGGGACCTGCACCTATCTATAGAAGAAGTGAAGAAGGTTGCTATATAGATTAGGTTAATGTTGGGCAACCTCGCTCATTTTAGCATGGCCTCCAAATGTTACCTAGATGACAGATATTGGGTGAGAGAAGGTTTAGAAGCAAAATGTAAAAGTCCAAAATGTAGCCAGTTTAAAATTTTTATTTTTGCATTTTAGTGGGTGTTAGAACAGCCACAGCTCTGCACTGTACCCTTACTCTTATAACAATGCTTTTTTATATGACTAGCTAATCAATAATATATCACCCAAATATTTTGCTATGCACAGTGCAGGGCTGCAGAGGACACCATTATGACACACCCAGCTACGGAAGACCACTTAACAGTTTTAATACCAGTGAGTCTGCTGAGATCAAGACCACTTCCTCCCTCTTTAACATTGCAAACATGGACAACTCTTCTTTAAAAAGGTTGTCCACATAGAAAAAATATTTGCTTGTAAAGGAACATGGAAAATACCATTTGTTATCTGTGACTACACAAACGATAAAGATTAATAATCTATACTGTACAGCTACCGGTAAATGCAGGTCTTGACCAAAATCTGTAAAAGCCCCAGGACATAACCTTTACAGTGGTCACCCATTACATTTTTGGACTGATTAAATATTGATAGAATTCCTCTTAAGTAATATTATCCAACCATGCCAAGTAAAACTACCAAAGAGTACCCATATAGCATGTCCATGCAATGTCTAAGGGAACTATTACACTGTCCGATGTTTGGGCTAAACAATAAAGACATTGATTGATGCTCTCTATTCTGGCCAATGTATGTATATGCGGGAGGAATGAACACTACTGTGATTGTTCCTCCCCATCCAGTTGTATTAATTATCGGCAGCACGTTAGTGATTACAAAGGATGATGTGCTGCCAAAAATAGAGAATCTTTTCTGCTGCATAAAAAAATCAAATCAGTCAACAAACGAGTTGACTGATCAAGCTAATTATTGGAGCCCTTTCTTAGAAATGCTTGTTCCACATAATTGGCCCCCAAAAAGCAGGAAGTGTAAGAGGGCCTTACATAAAACATTACAGCCAAGGACATCACATAACTATAGTGAGTGTATAGATATCAGCCACAACAGACACGGGAGGACACCAGAACTGGAAAGAGCACATTGCATGAGGGGTCCTATTAACAGCTTTTGTATTGGGGCCTGGGATATTCAACTTTTGTCTCTGTGTATAGCTGAGATTATAACCCCAGTAAAAAATTATTGGGCACTGGTCTACATAATGTGTAATTATTGGGGCACTGTATTTTTTTTAAAAGTTCAGTGACCCTTTAAAAGACATCATTCCAAATATGACAATTCCCTAAAACCCAATTAGCTTATAACCTTGGGTTCCTCTTTTGTAACATTCCTCTTTTACTTTCTTTCCATTTTTATTTCTTACAATTTTAGCTACTTTATTACATTTGATATCATTGCTACATATGATCTGTGCTGAACTACAGATAGAATTGTCCAGTGTTTTCTCCCAATATGCTATGTGTGAAGGACACAGGCCACATACAGAAGACTAATTAAAGAACTGTTGCTTTTCTATTATTGAATGGCCTAATGTGAGTGGTGCCTCGAAAGGGTTAGTTAGAGAACGCCTCACAAAGGCTGATTTGCAGGTAGCTTTCTCTCCCAGCATTGTGCTTATCATCTAGATAGTACAGCTAGGAGGAGGAATGTGTAATGACTATTTGATAAGTGTCTTCTCACACCCTGAGGTCTTTTATTGGCAATTTGCGTCCTACAATGAGAAAAAATCAGCTGGAGAGACTTTATTGTTTTGTATAATGGAGAAGAGTGTGAAAATATTCCAGTACTGCAGATGGTATCACTCGTTAGGCCTGAACATATACACTTGGAAGTATTGTTTTTAGCCTATCAAACAAAGCCAAAATGGCCTATTTTTAGAGGCAGATTCACAGCTTAGCTAGAATGAAATAATTAAATGGCGTGTCCTTAAAATCAAAGCTCTTTCCTTCTCACATCTGATAGAGATAGTGCTGTGTAGGTTTTTGATGGTGTACAAATGTCTACTTTGGAACATATTCTTTTCATTTTGTATTGTTGGGTTGAGATTTTAACATGTGCATTTAGGAATTAAGCTGCAAAATGGCTTCACAGTGGAAAATGTTTCTCATAAAAGGGAGTTTTTAAGATATTTATTTTTATTTGACTCCTCTATGTGCTGATTAGTTGAAACAAAGTAATTTGCTCTAATGAAATAATGTATTTAATAATGCATTAGCCAACTGTGCATAAATGTTGCCATAAGTAAAGGTAGGGGGGGACACTTATTCAGACCAGCGTATTTCATGCCGATCCCAGTCTCTCCTCCACTGGTGTCAGATGATTCACAATTATGAAGATGCACACACCTCTTAGGCTTCTTTCATATGTCAGTGAATAGATGTGTGCCATCTGTGTTCTTCATGGACAGCACAAGTACTCATTGACTTTAATGTGTGCATTCTCACATCAGTGGTTTTTCACGGGTCGTGGGTCAGTGGTGACGCCACGGAAGCATGCCCTATTTTGTCAGTGATTACGGATTCTGCTCACACATTATAGTCTATGTGTTCGTGGAAACCATGGACACAACATGGATGCCATCTGTGTTTGTTCAGTGGTTTTCATTGGCCATTGGTAAGCGATGCTTTGGAAACTTATTTTCAGCTTAGCAGTATACATGTAATATGGATGACAAACAGACAGTAAAAAACTGACACACAGACCAAACATGGACTCTTCACGGACATCTTCAAGGTTAAACTACTGACCATCTTGGCACGGATTTCGTCAATGCCACAGACGTGTGAAAGAAGCTTTAGTAAGTTTAGTAAGTTTGGTGTATCTGTGGAGGGCCATGCTTCAGAACAAAAATTCATAACAGTTTCCTGTAGTAGATTATAATAAATATGCTTGCCACCCTTGCACTGCCCAGTTCTGCCCTCTTTTTGAAAAAGTTATGATCAGGGCTCTAAACCCCTACAAAGTCACACCATTTTATGGAACCACGGTGTGCCCAAAACTTTGAAACTTTTTGATGCCACTTTTTTGGTATACAGGGGTGAGGTGAACGCATTGCACCCGCACTGAATCCGGACCCATTCACTTCAATGGGTCTGTGCAGATGAGCGGTGATTTTCACGCATCACTTGTGCGTTGCGGGAAAATCGCTGCATATTCTATATTCTGCGTTTTTCACACAACGTAGGCCGCATAGAAATGAATGGGGATGCGTGAAAATCACATAGCATCCGCAAGCAAGTACGGATGCAATGCAATTTTCACGCTTGGTTGCTAGGAGATTATGTTAGTAAATTGATAAAAGTCAATTTACTGTATTATTTTACCTTATAACATGGTTATAAAGGAAAATAATAGTATTCTTAATACAGAAAGCTTACTAAAATGTTGCTTGAGGGGTTAAAAAAAAATAAAAATAATTAACTCACCCCATCCACTTGTTTGCGCAGCCATTATCGTCTTCTTTCTTCATCTTTAAGGACCTGCAAAAGGACCTTTGATGACGTAATTGCAGGTCCTGCTGAATGAAGATAAAAGGATCTTACATCATCAAAGGTCCTTTTGCAGGTCCTAAAAGATGAAGAAAGAAGACGATGCCAGCTGCGCGAACAAGTGGATGGGGTGAGTACATTTTTTTTTTTTTAACCCCTCAAGCAACATTTTAGTAAGCATTCTGTATTAAGAATGCTATTATTTTTCTTTATAATCATGTTATAAGAGAAAATAATAAAATGAATAGAACACCTAACCCAAACCCGAACTTCAGTGAAGAAGTCCGGGTTCGGGTCTGGGTACCACATTCAGTTTTTTCTCACTCGCGTGCAAAACGCATTGCACTTGCGCAGAAAAAACTGAACATCGGAACGCAATCGCAGTCAAAACTGACTGCAATTGCATGCCTACTCGCACGGTTTTCCCGCAATGCACATGCGACGCATCCGGAGCAAATCCAGGACGCCCGTGTGAAAGAGGCTTAAGTGTACAAAAACGTTTCAGAGACACAAAAGTCCTTGCAAGGACTATTGTGCTCAGTGTTAGGGAGAGCTGTGCATAGGAAGGGACAGACAGTGTAGGGAGAGTAATAGGAAGATTTTTATACAAAAAACTTTTCAGAGACCAAAAAGTCCTTATTGTGTGTGACAGCAGCAATTTTTTTTTTAGCACGTCCTGCGCTAAATACCGCGTAATAGGCCGCAGTGGACAGTTAAATTATCCGCCACATCTCCTGTTTAAAGTGTGTACATCCCTAAAATATTAGTGACATCCAGTGCAGTTTTTCCGTAGACAGTAGATTGTATTACAATGTGAATGAGGCCCTCCTTTATGTGATATACAGGTTGTGTCGTAGTGCCTCTTCCTTGTAATTTTTGGTAACACTTGCACTTTATTTACAAGTAAATATACAGAAAAGAATGTTTCCTATACATTTTTCATCTAAAATAGATTTTTTTTATTCGGTTTTGTGCGTATTATTGTCAGTCTGTAAAAGTGCCGTACTATTCGGACAACATCGTTCCCAGCAGTGACCTGCGAGTCCAAGATGCATCCAGACATCCTCCCCATGCTGTTACAGAACCATTTCGGTGGTGTTTCCATACATTTCTGACATTTTCCTATGAACCAGGCACCCTCCCCTCTTCAGAGCAGGGGGTACCTGGTTTAATGCTCGGGTTCTCCCATTGACTTCCATTATACTCCGGCGCTCGGTCGACACAGTGCAATCTCTATCCCCAGAGGATGAGGTATAAAGGTTGGCAAAGTGGCAGTTAGTGGCACCTCTGATGTGCTGTCTTGCTGATGAAACTGGCACTTGTGGCTAGTGGTGCCCACTGTTAAAATGCAAGCTTTGAGCTGGTCTGGCCTGGATGTGATCTAGGTAATGGGTGTCTGAACCATAGTCCCTCATCTGCAACATGGTTTGTAAAGCTGTGGCTTACATGTCACTCTGCTCACAGTTAACATGGTAGCGTTTAAGATATCTTTGGTATTCTTGCAATCTCTCTGGAGTAGTGGTCTCACAGAATAGTTGGATCTAATGCTGGTCCCAAAGACCCTTGAAGCAGGAGCAATTTCACATGCTTCCTTGTGCCTTACTAGTCTCACTAGAATTCCCCCTCCTGGTAGGAAGTAGGAACAGCCCACCAAGAATGGGATGGTTAGTTCCATTCCTAATGTTAACCACTGCCAGTCATACCCCATTTGCTGGTGTACATAGTAAATGGTAAACATGGTAAAAAAAACAAAAAAAAACATTACATGCTAAACAACTGTAGATACCCCTGGTTCTGGCATACTGCTCACAAATTGCAAAAAATTGAAGTAGATCTAAATCTGCAGAGAGAGAGAGAGTAAAAAGAGACAATGAGAAAGGGAAAGTTGAGAGAGAGGGAGGGGGAGGGAGAGAGGGAGATAAATTGTTTAAAAACAAATCAAAAAAGAGCAAAAAACAAGAGAGAAAAGGGTCCTAGGAGACCTCAGAATGCTATACACCAATTTCCAGGCCAATTGGAACATTTTCTGATTTGGGTACAACCGACTTGGAGCTAAATCAAATCGGTCGACCTATTTAGACAAATCAAATCCAAATTGAATTTTGTACAATTTACTCATCTCTACTCCTGGAGTCTACCACTTGCAATACATACTCCAAATTGACCCTAACTTGCCTATGAAGCTACAGCAAGTATTTTACCATTTATTCCAACTAAATTAATGCATCTTACAATGTTAGTCATAAATCTCTGTATAGCAGCAAATAATCCTCATCTTTCAGTGCATGAGGAGCTCTCTTGTGTTATTCACCTTCTTTCCAATATAAAAAATCTCATCAATTTTACAATTTTGTACCTGGGACCTCTTTTTCAGTACCAAATTTCAGTTCACATAACCTATGTGCAAAACTGAGACAGCTTCACTCACAAATGATGTTATTTATGACCTGCCCTGAAATGATTTCCCCATGAGCGACTCCCGTGCCGAAAGCGGCAACAGAAAATGCACGCGCGAAAGCCACTGAGCGCTGGCAAAAGAAAATATATAGTCTGAGCTCTCCAAAACTATCAATATTAAGTCAGTTTAGCTCTTTGATTAAAGAGTTTAATCAATCACCATCCAAAGCCGTATATTAATCACTTTATCAGGCAGGTGATGCATTGCTGGTTTTAATAGGATCCATTTATTTTGATTCCTACCTACTTCATCTTAGCAAAAGGGTTTTCCCAATCAAGGCCTGATAAAAGGAGGTTAGACTCTAAACGGAGAGAATCCGCTTCCGACAGCACTTCATTATCAGCTGCAAGCTCTGACTTGGTCAATTTATTTATGGCTGAATAAAGCTACATGAAGTGAATCTTTCAGAGAACGGCGGCGGTGTAGCTTAGATAAACATAAGCCATTTATTTACTTTCACACCCGACAATCTCATGATATATGATCCAAAAGGGATTCAGCTTCCCTCCACGTTTGTAAAACTCTCCATTTTACTCGGTTTCTATGGCAGATTCTTTAAACGGAGCCCAGTTTTGGAACTGGTGAAATAAATGTGGAAATAATAATTAGCAAACGAGGCAAAAAAATATAAAAAATTCTGCTAAAATTACTGTGGTGCTCATCTGTAAATTGGAAGGATATTTCATGACTCCTAAGGGTACACACATGGGTGTGGGTTGACAACAGAAATTCTGCACCAAACTCTGCATTTGTGGTACTTGCATCTTTTGTTGTGGATTTGAAGTGAATCTTCTGCAGATCTCACTCTTTGCAGGGAAAAGGGTGAAATCCGCACAAACAATTGCACAAACATTTCTGAATTCGCACGGAAGATCAATTTCTGCTGAAAAACTACTCATAATTCACATTATGTGCAGGTAGCCTTAAGGCATGGCCTACAAAGTTGGATTTCTTGCGACTGCAATGGCCATCCCATTCATTTCTATAGGATCACCGCTGCTCAGCGATCCTGGCCACGACAGGTGTCGCGCGACCAGTGTCGCCCTAGTCTAAAGGGTTGTCCTATTGCAGTACGCCAGTCCTGCAGGGTCAGCGAATGTGAGGTCACGGTTAATAGGCAGAACGAGGGTTGCTCTTGGTACTCACAGTTTTATTTACCCTGGGCAGGCGTACAGCAGTGATGGAGAGGCTGGCACATGAATACTCTGGGGCACTCTCTGTGTATAGGGACCAGGCCAGGTGGTAGGTGAGGTGCCCTGGGTGTTGGAAGTTTAATGTGCCGGTGGCAAGATCCCTTATAGTTCGTGACGCCAGTGCCGGTAACGGTGGCACACCGATTTGTTGTAGGAATAATTGAGGTACACAAAGTTGCAGTGAACCAGAACTTCTTTTTACTGAACAGTTCAACTATTTACAGGTTTCAGTTAGTTCCACATGTACAATGTTGGTCACAGGCAGGCTTCACATAAGTGGCAGGCAAAGTCTTTGCAAGATACTCAGAGGGAATAACACTTACAGATCAGGCTGTATTTTCCTCAGATCCTGTCTGGCTTTCTCCAAGGCCTGTATGCCCTATAGCTGGCTTTATCCTTAGGTAGGGAAAACTTCCTCTGGTGTAAATCCTCTTGCTGTAAATATCCTTCTGCCCTTCAGCTTTCTACTTAGCTGGATAAAAGTGGCTCTGCACTGTACTTTTCAAGGTGCTAGATATCTTCAGGAGGCAACTTCTTCTCCTGGGTTAACTTCTGAGCTTTTC
This sequence comes from Bufo bufo, assembly GCF_905171765.1. Classification (NCBI taxonomy): domain Eukaryota; kingdom Metazoa; phylum Chordata; class Amphibia; order Anura; family Bufonidae; genus Bufo; species Bufo bufo. The sequence continues at coordinate 706,659,834 of NC_053389.1, forward strand.
TTATTCAGGAAACTCAGGCAGGCTAGACTGAGCTACTTAGCCTCCTGGACTGGACTGAACTACCCTTTCCTGTCTGGGCCTAACTATATATATATTAGGGGGTTCCTTAGCTCCCTCTACAGCTTAGGAGGAGAAACTACACCCCTAGCAGGCCTGGTACAGGAGATAATCATGAAATTATACATTACAATGCAATATAAAATACATTGGCAATTTCCCACAGGAGGTGGGGCAAAATGACCCTTAAAAGTCCCCACCCTTACGTAGTGGGACACTACACTATGAATACTTATCTCCTATACACAGGATAGTTGATTAGTGTCTGATTATTGGGGCTCAGACAACTGGGGTCCTTGTCAATCATTAGAATGGGGGCTCAAGTTCCAGATTTGAATTGATATGTGTCTGCTGCTCCACAGTTCCATAGAGTTCAATGAGTGGCAGACATAAATGCGTGACCACCACTCCATTCAATCAGGGGACTATGGGCCCCCATTCTTGTGATCTACCAGGGACCAGTGGTCCAACATTTATCCCCTATCCTGTGGATAGGTGATAAGTTGCTGTGATGGGACAAACCTATTAAATAATTGTGCATATATTTGCTCCGTATGTGTAAAGGCCCCATTACACTGCTCATTTAAGCAAATGATTAACAGGAAGGAACGCCAGTCACCTGCTTGTCAGTGATGGAGACCACTGCATATACAGGGTGGGCCATTTATATGGATACACCTTAATAAAATGGGAATGGTTGGTGATATTAACTTCCTGTTTGTGGCACATTAGTATATGTGAGGGGGGAAACTTTTCAAGATGGGTGGTGACCATGGTGGCCATTTTGAAGTCGGCCATTTTGAATCCAACTTTTGTTTTTTCAATAGGAAGAGGGTCATGTGACACATCAAACTTATTGGGAATTTCACAAGAAAAACAATGGTGTGCTTGGTTTTAACGTAACTTTATTCTATCATGAGTTATTTACAAGTTTCTGACCACTTATAAAATGTGTTCAATGTGCTGCCCATTGTGTTGGATTGTCAATGCAACCCTCTTCTCCCACTCTTCACACACTGATAGCAACACCGCAGGAGAAATGCTAGCACAGGCTTCCAGTATCCGTAGTTTCAGGTGCTGCACATCTCGTATCTTCACAGCATAGACGATTGCCTTCAGATGATACGAGATGTGCAGCACCTGAAACTACGGATACTGGAAGCCTGTGCTAGCATTTCTCCTGCGGTGTTGCTATCAGTGTGTGAAGAGTGGGAGAAAAGGGTTGCATTGACAATCCAACAATATGGGCAGCACATTGAACACATTTTGTAAGTGGTCAGAAACTTGTAAATAACTCATGAAAGAATAAAGTTACGTTAAAACCAAGCACACCATTGTTTTTCTTGTGAAATTCCCAATAAGTTTGATGTGTCAAATGACCCTCTTCCTATTGAAAAAACAAAAGTTGGATTCAAAATGGCCGCCATGGTCACCACCCATCTTGAAAAGTTTGCCCCCTCACATATACTAATGTGCCACAAACAGGAAGTTAATATCACCAACCATTCCCATTTTATTAAGGTGTATCCATATAAATGGCCCACCCTGTAGATTCAGCAGATGATTGTCAGGAGGGAGGCGTTCCTTCCCAACAATCTCCTGCTCGACAGTGAAGGAGATCACTGCTATTATGTGTAGCGATCTCCTCCACAGTATAGGGAGGAGTGATAGCTAATACCATCTCTTGTCCCATACAGAATCATTGTTTGCCAGCTGCAGAAGCTGTTTAGATGACACGATCTGCTTCCAACAAACGATAACTAGGTGACACATGAAATATCCACATATTTAATGAACAAGCATTTCGCTCATTCATCGGGTACTCGGCGGCACCTTTACACCGGCAGATTATTGCTATCTCCGCTCCCATTTCATAGAGGCATAAACATCTGTACAGTCTGCTGGGGCTCTGCAGGAAAGAGATGAGGAATTTGAATCATATGCCATGCTACAGTTGTATTATTAAGTGTGTCTCCCAGAATCAGCATATTGATGGTCTATCCTTAGAACAGGCCAACAATATCGTAGCAGGGGGGTCAACTCCAAGGACCCCTACCTGTCAGCTGTGTGAAGGGACCACGGCACTCATGCGAGCGTCATAGCTCACCTCGGTCTATCTCAATCCCTTGGAAGAGGTGAAGCTTCAATACCTTGCACCATCACCCCTAACTGTAAGTCATGCAGGTAGGTGAACATTGGAGTGCTGGAATGGCTTCAAACAGCTTATCTGCATAGAGTGCAGACGGTAGGACCCCCGCCATTCTGATATCAATGTTTTCTCCTATGGATAGTCCATCAATATGTTGATCCCAGAAAACCCTTTAAGAAAGCACCATAATATACAATAATATAAATATATGTAAATGGGAATTCTCCATTGACCTATCTGTAAATTCTATCTATATATTCACCACATTCTGATGTCAGAACTGTTATACACTGCTGAGTAGTGGTACACAGGCGCTGCTCATCTCTTGAAGGAGTAGTCCATCACAGATCGCCTTTATAGAAAGGTTCTTCTGCTGTGTCATGCTCTGAATGAATGACAGCTATGGTTCTATTGCAAGAGGTTCTTCAGAGGTGCTAGAAGGAATAATACAGACCTTCGACATATAATACAATAATACAAATGCTGCAGACCTCTTTTTTTAAAAGGATGATAGGGGTGTTATATCATTTCTGTACAGGAAGCCCTACCCCCTTACTCTTCAAAAAAGAGGTTCTGCAGTAGGTGAGGTGTGCACTATAGTGAATAATATACAGCTTGCTATAAATCTATAAGAATATTAGAAATGACGGAGACCTGTATAATTACATGCATCCTCATGCTTTCCTTTTGTCATGGTCGCGGAGTGGAGGTATATAACACCATATGTACTATTACACACACACACAAAAAAAATAATGTGTACTCTACAGTGGAATGCACTCAGTCCCCCCCCAAAAGTGATAATTGAACCCTTTGTTTATTCCCTATTATATCTTGTGTGTTTGAGAATTCTGTTTAAATGTTCCTTTCTGTAATTGTGCTATAAGTGGGACAGGTGTGATACAAAAGCGTTAAAAGGAGCGCAGAAACTATTTCTTGGGTATGGATTAACATCGTCCATTAACCCTTTTCACACTTGAAAGACATTTAACCACAATGAACAATTGTCCCTTCCTTCCATGCAGACATCTTCCTCTGAGTCTTATTCTCTCAGTGTCTTTCTCTCCGGGAGCCATTGTGGCCCAAGCTGTTTGTGCCACTGCAATCTGCACCCCTTACCAGTAACACAACGGAGACAGTGAAAAGCTTCCTGCATTCACAGCCTGACAAGGGAATTGCTTTTGGAGTGTTCCCCCGCCGTCCTTGTCTCCCCTCCTGGAGGACAGAGGGAGCCACCTGAAAGAAGCTCTACATTTTTTGCTAAGCTCTTGAAAACAAGGGTTTCACACCTGAAGCCATTTAATGTGCCCGAGAAGCAGCCCTTCAAACCACTTAATTTCCGATTGCCTCTGAGCCTGCTGTATGAACCTATTATGTCAGACAACTGTGTGGCGAGTGGCAAGAATTTTTTTTTCCCCCGCACTAGGATATGATAGCAGAGTATATTGACGACATAATATCCTGTATCTTCCCTGCTTAATACTTTATGAAGGAATATGTTTCGTTGAAAACTTTTGATTAACTGGCAAATTAAAATTTTTGCCTAAAAGGAAACACTCATCCCAACTTTTTTTTAATGTATATTAGAACTAATGGATGCTTATAAGATCTAATAATAAGACTACAACAATATCTACATATAAGATCAATTAGGTCAAGTATCCATATTCCATAGTGTTGTTTGTATGACACATGTGACTTAATTGCGACTCTGGAGAACCTGCTATTATTTTAGTGTGAAATATTATTATTATCATGAATAAGTCTAGTTGCATACTGGTACAGTATGAGAGAGTACCCTGCCCACCAGGGCTTGCAATCTACTAGAAATAAATTGTGTAAATATGTTTTTTACATATGTATGTCCACATTTAGAAACAGCTTAAAAGGGTTGACTTGGCTCCAACATGGATGACTAGAGAGGAGCGAAGTTATGAAAAAATTATTTCAGCTGCTTCCTCGAATTTCACAAAGAAATTTGATTTGTGACGAATTACTTAGTCACAAAGAGCGTTCCTTTGTTTGTAGCGAGCGCAATGATGGGGAACGGCGATCGCACCGCCCCTGTCATTGAACCCCTCAGATGCCACGTTCATGACTGATCACGGCATCTGATGCAAAAATGTAGGCCTTTAAGGGGTTAATCAGGGTAAAAAAATAAAAAATACTCAACTTATCCATTTGCTCGTGAGAGGTTTTAGCGGGCCATCTTGATTGAAGACACTGCGCAAAATCTCTGCGACATGATGACATCATCATTGTCACTTGGCGTTGTTGACATTTATCACTGATGATGTCACTGCGCCCGGTCAGCATACCAGTGTGATAACGTCATACGTCACCTCCCTCTTTAGATTTTGTCTGTGTTTCTGCAATCAGTAATGGCCATGATGCACAGAAATTGATAGGAGAGTAATGATATTTTTATTTTACATCCCTTCCCATTTCATGAAAAATAAAATCACTACCATAAAGCATTGCGAGGAAATATGTGCTTCGCTGCGAATCAGATTTTCTGAAATTCTGATCAAAGTAAATTGGTTTGGCTTCGATTCGCTCAACACTATAGATGTACTCAGTCCGACTCCCAGCCCTCCCACAGGACCTAATCCGCAGGATCGGACATCAATATCAGTTTGGCAGCGGTCCTAGTCCAGGTACCCCTACTGATTAGCTGTTGTAGAATGCACTTGTACAAGCACTGCTTCCTCCTCAACATTTACCTGCATGCCATCCACTTTGTATTGGTAATTCAGTCTAATTACAGAGGTTCATCCCTTTCAAGGTGCAGTGGTCCCTTCAAACAGTTGACTGGCAGGGATGCTGGGAGTCGGAACCCCTCCAATCTGATGAGGATAGGTCATCAATATCCGTAGCCCAGATAACACCTTTAAATAGGTTGCCCCACATAAAAATATGGCTACTGTTTTCAAAAAGAGCATCTCAACTTTCCACAAGTTGTGTGTAGAGATGAGAGGATTTCTCAAAATTTGCTTCGGATCTGATTCCAATGTGATTCAGTCTAAAACTTTGGTCGTAATTGCCCCAATTGCCGTGAAAAGTTATGTATAAGACTCTGGGGTCTCTCTGGACTATATCCAACCCATTACAAGACAATATATCATTAGTAATGTCTATTACAATTTTTTGGTACGTAACAATTTTTAATTGCTTTTTATTTTGTTTTTTTGGTAGCAAAAAATGTTGACATTTATTTTTTCTGGCATTTACAGTCTGGGATAAATACATGATGATTGGGTTTTGATGATTGGGTTACATGATGATTGAATGTGGATGCGGTTTCGAAAAAAGGTATATTTTTTATTGCTTCTAAAATAAATTGCACTGTTCATGCAGTGCAATGTATTTTACTGTTAGTGCTATACTGACTCCCATCAGCAGGCTGGGACACGCTGGTGGCAGGCTTGTGGTCTTCACTAGACCCTGGCCTACGTGCGCAGACATTGGCACCCCGCAATCTCATACATGGGTTGCTGATGGGAGACAGAAGGAGTCCTCTCCTTCTGTAACTTCTTTGCATCTAAGAAGTTTGGCTTGAAGCTTCTGCTAGTCCAGGCAGTTAAAAGCAGGAGTGCAGTTTACATATGTAAAAAAGGCAGCCTGTCCAGCCTAAGGCCCCTTAGTGACCACTGTAAAAAGGTGTATTAGTGGTTACAAAGGGGTTAATAATATACTGCATGTTTGATTTTATTTAGATTGGTTCAAAAATCATAAATTTTTGAAGGAAGATGCCTACTTATTTTTAACTATAAAATAGTATCTGCCATTTTGTTCAATTTGAGTGAAATAAATCTCAAAAAATTTAGATTCATTGGACACCGAGTTTTTGGAAAAGTTGTAACTTGTAACAAGTTCAATTAATTTAGAATAGATTCTCTCATCTCTCGAACCAGTGAAATATATTCATGTTTTTCTAAACTAGTACAAGCCCGTTACCACTACCCCTTCTTGCAAATTATCATACCTATCGATACCTGACTTAAAAAAAAGAACTAAGGATAAATACAGTGTATGAATTGACTTCAATTGACTTCAAATTTTGTAGCTTTCATCGTACATCAATTGATGCTGTTTAGAAGACAAAGAATGGGTCACACCAAATATCATCAGTTTAAGTGCTAAACGCTTTAACGCACAATCTCAAAATGGTATCTTTTGTTGGATTGCATCCTGATAACACATGGCTGGGCTGATAAGGGAGACTTGTGATTCAGGAATTAGTACTGATGCATTGAAGCACTGGTATACTGGATTAAAAACCAGTTTAGCCACCTGGACACATTGCGGAATAAGCACACTTTTTCTGCTCAGATTCCCATGTGTAAAAACTGCAGCATAGTACAGTACCAGCAAAGTGTATGAAATTAAACTATTCTATTGCAGATTTTTACCATTTGAAAATTGACCTGCTGTGCGGATTTCCAAATCTCCAGCATGTCAATTATGTTTGCGGTTTTACCTGTGGATTTCACTCTTTTCAATGGAAGGGTGAGATCTGCAGCAGAACCGCATCAAATGCCATTAGAAATGACAGATTTTGGTGTGGATATGCTGCAGAAACACACATAAATCCAACACAGAAATTCAAATGAATCTTATGTATGTTTACCTACACCCATGCAGGTACCCTAAAAGCACAACATATGCATGAAGTTTTTGCATTCTCCATCTCTATTCAATGGCAAAAAGGTGTATTTTTTATTGCTTCTATAATAAATCGATTGCTGGGATTTGGCCGAATAAAACAGGTGCAAGCACCTTGCACTCATGCCAGAAACAGACCGGATCCCCACAAATTCCCACTATAAAAAATGGGGCCTAGCCATGTTTCGGCTGTTTCTGGCTATGCTGGACATGATGAGCTCCAGAAGGCTATCCTGCTGGATGGTTTTAAAGCTAGTGTGAAACTAGCCTAATTGGCTTACTATAAATTGTGTGTGTGTGTGTGTGTGTGTGTGTCTATGTGTCTGCCTAGCAATAAGAAATAGATTGGGGGTTCTCAAAAAAAAAAAATCTCTGTACATCATTATATTGGACCCATATAATCATCAGGAACTAAATAATTTAATGCTACAACAGATTGCAGATACTATAAGCTATTTCAAGACAGTTTTGATATTTTTGTTCATAAAAAACTAATATATACAACAATTTAAGAAGTTGAATGAAATCCCTGCTCAATCTAGTATATTTCTATGGCAGTCAGGTAGTCAGCATATTAGCATACATCTTCGACTACAACCATGAAGAGCCTCATTCTTGTTGCAGACCCTACAGCTTGAGTGTGTAAACAAGTAGTCGTTTTTCATATTTATAGGGGAAGTTATGTCTGCATTGTACATCTCCTAAACACTTGACTGCAACTTCAAGGGGACTTACCACCTAGAAGAACCAGAATATGTTCTAGAAGGAGCCATGTAAAGAGCTACACAAGAGATTCTGTTTAACACTCTTTAAACGTAACAATTTAGCTTATTTGAAAACCTTCCTCAAGCCTGGTGCATGATATTTTACACTTTATGACAAGCTAAAATAGGCAGAAAGTATAATTCTTCTTTCTATGAGAGTCAACTGCAAATCATGGATCAGCAAAATACAGATGTGGTTTGTGTGCTGTTCGCATTTTTTTTGTGAATCCATTGGTTTCAAAGGGTCTGTGGCCCGCATTTTGCGTACATATTCAACCTTTGTTGGAATGGCCATATGGATGCGTAGTACCCTGGAGCAAAGTAGTGAACACCTTACTTTATTTCACTTTAAAGGGTTAACTTGCACTGACTTATACAGCTCAATGCTGTGTAACTGCATTTTATGCAGTTGCTGTGATATATATCCTGTTCATTTGCACTGTGTTTGAAAAGCACTGTGGAAAGGGTTAATGAAAACTGGGTTAAGGAGAGATTTTTGGAACTTTCTAGCTAATAATCAGAAGCTATTAATTTCCACAACTACATATGTTTTAAAGAAGAGCATGTTTTGGAAAGAAAATTCCAGACATGATTATATATCTGAAAACCTGTTTTTGTCTGGAAGAATTGCTCTGTCATTGCCATTTAGTATCACTGAAGCAGGTCTATGAGAGACAGGAGTTGTAACATTGTATTTGATTGTGCTGAGTTTCTCCACTCCACCCCTTCCACTAGAACATTCTAATTTATCCAGAAACTGTATATAAGGAGAGCATTCAGAGCCCCTAGTGTACTGCAGTTACGGAACAGTACATAGAAGAGGAGATTCTGACAGACTATTGAGTGACCAGAAGAAGACCCTGAGACAGGGAAACTGTGCCACAGACACTGGATCCCCAGCCTTTGGCAAGGGTACCAACCTTCTAAGAGAGCGGGACAGCTAGCTCAGGCCTTTCCTCAGCATCAAACCCTTCTTTTGCCAGGGAGGAGACTGGAGAAGCAGCGAGCCCTATGCCTCGACTGTATTGTTTTGCACCTGAATTCCTCTATTAAAGAAGCACACTGGTTTACTGCAGACCATGACACTTTGGCCTTATTTCCCTGTGGGATGCACAACGCCTTACTATCCCTTCCCGAGAGCAGCAACACATGATGACACCTCAAGGGTGTCGGGGGGACTAAGCCTATATGATCCATGTGCTTTCCTCATCCGTATGTCCATTCCACAAAAAGTATAGTGTCCTATACTTCTCAGTAAGTCAATAGGTCCACAAAAAATGCAGATGCAACACGAACTGCACTTGCTGTCAGCAAAATGGATATGGCCGTGTGAATGGGGCCTTACTGTGTATAGCAACTACATATATCTACATATATATATATATATATATATATATATACAGTACAGACCAAAAGTTTGGACACACCTTCTCATTCAAAGAGTTTTTTTAATTTTCATGACTATAAAAATTGTAGATTCACACTGAAGGCATCAAAACTGTGAATTAACACATGTGGAATTATATACATAACAAACAAGTGTGAAACAACTGAAAATGTGTTCATATTCTAGGTTCTTCAAAGTAGCCACCTTTTGCTTTGATTACTGCTTTGCACACTCTTGGCATTCTCTTGATGAGCTTCAAGAGGTAGTCCCCTGAAATGGTTTTCACTTCACAGGTGTGCCCTGTCAAGGTTGTTAATAAGTGGGATTTCTTGCCTTATAAATGGCGTTGGGACCATCAGTGGCATTGAGGAGAAGTCAGGTAGATACACAGCTGATAGTCCTACTGAATAGACTTAGAATTTGTATTATGGCAAGAAAAAAGCAGGTAACTAAAGAAAAACGAGTGGCCATCATTACTTTAAGAAATGAAGGTCAGTCAGTCAGCCGAGATTCAGATTTTCCATCTCTGCTCTGAGTTGCCTGTTCAGCCTCTCAAATTTATCTCGCTCCTCAAGCACTTTTCCAAGGGCTCTGGCCAAGGAGAGGGCTTTGGTCTCCTTCTCCCGAGCATCAGCCTCCGCTCGATCACGTTCTTCGGCATATCGAGCAGATATGTATTTCTCTTCAACCAGGAGCTCGTCAAACTTCTTCTCCAATCTAGACACAGTTTGTCTCTGGTGGTCCAGGTCCACCATCCGATCACGCAACTCTTGATCGAGTTGAGCCATCCTGGCTTCCAAATGCCTTTTCTCCTCCAAGAGAGTAGATTTTTCTGAGGCGCAGTTAAGACCTCATCCGCCAGCTCATCCTTTCCTGCTCTGCTGACGTCTGGATCGCCTCAGAAGCTTACAAGTTTCCTCTTGAAGTTGAAGAATTTCAGCTTCTATTTGTGACTCTAGATCCTTCAGTTCATTCATCACTTTCCGAGTCTCTTCCTGTGACTCCTCTGGAGATTCCTGCAGTTGCTCTGCAATTACCGCTAGTCCCTTCTCTAGTGTATCTAGGCACTGTGCAAAGCGAGTGAAAACATCTTCAAGTTTGTAGCTGTACTGACCTGTCAGGTCATCCACCCCTGCCTGGGTATGGGTCTCAGACACTAGGTTGCCGTCTCCCCACTCAGCTCTCGTCACGTCAGGTATAACTGTCATCTGGTCGCTACTAGTAACCACCTTAGTTTCACCAGAAACTGACATGGCAGCCTCACTCTCTGAGCTGTTATCAGCCACATTACATATATCACGTGTCCCACTCTTGTAATTATCATCCCTGACCTCTAGGGGCACACAGGAGCTAATCCCAACATTTGACATTTCCTTAGTAACCATAGAACCCTGTGGAGACTGCATACTCACTTCTGGTACATGTGGTACATACTCTAGCCCCACCACATTGTCTACAATGGGGTATACTAGCGGTGTTCCTTCAACATTTATCAACACTTTTACATCAGACACATGTTTACCAACAGGGGGAGCTTCTTCACCAATCACAGCCTACAAAGGAAAAGGCATGTCATTATTATCACATATTTCAGATGACATCACATTCCCATTATGCATTTCGGCAAACATGGTACCATCACTTTGCACCTTATCAGCTCCACTGTTTCTTATGGTCACTTCATTTATTGGGCTAGGTACCAGTTCGTAGCCAAGTCCATCAGTCCCAGCTGTCACTATAGCCTCAAACTCAGTGAGAACTACCTGACAGTCCTCATTAACCGCATGTCTTTCCAGCATATTTATCACTTTATTTATCTCAGGTGTCCATATTGGGCTACCTCTTACCCGGGCCATCATGGGATCCCGGATCCTTGTCATCCCAAAATTAGCTTTGGTCATGGGCAACACAGAAACCTTTTCCTGTTTAGATTTTTGTGAGGGAGCAATCCCAACAGGCTTATCCGCCTGTTCAGACACAGTTTCTTTTCTGGGTGACTTATTACCTACCGGCCCAACAGGTATCAACAGCCGCCGGCTCACTGTCACTGGATCTGCCACATAGTTAATAACAGGAACAGTCTTACCCTTTGTTGTCACGGGTACAGCAGTCTCGGGAGACGAGCACATCCCATGGACATCTCTACCAAGACGATCCTCCAAAATCCAGCCTCTGGAGACCTGCCCTTGAATTCTGGATCACCATGATCACCTGCAGACTCCTTACTCCAACAGTTGCTACCGGAAACAACTTGGCCTGCAGTTGAGACTCTTCCTGGACAGTCATTCTAGCCGCACCCTTTATAATCTTGTGCACAGTCGCAGAGAAGATATGTACTCATGAGAACTGCACCGCTTTCCACCTCTTTGTCTTCTCGAAGGTTGCCCTTGGCAATGGCATATCTTTGCTTTTTATCAGGAACTCTGCTCCACAACTGCCCAAACAATGGAAAGTCCTTGCCCAGTACAAATTCCACTTCCAGTGTCTCACATTTTAACAGCTCCCATTGCACAGAGCCATAGTCTGTCACAAAGGTCAGAGACACGGTGGCATCCGTCTCTGGACCTCTCTCCAGAAAGTCCAGCAAATCAGGCCTGACCCGAGACACTGCTGGCGGGGGCATCTAGAGTGACCCCAGTGGGATTCCCCCAATCACTAGCTCGCAGTCCTTCCCCCATGGATGATTCCAAGCCGCAGCCATTTTGACCAAAAAAATGCCACAAGTCAGTCTCTTTTACTCGGCTACTGGCCCTTTAAATCCTGCACTGTTTGCACCACAGAAAAAAAAAATGTCCAGATTAACACCAGCAGTCTCTGCTCCTGCAAACTAGCAGGCTTCCAGCACTTTTACTTATCAGCAGGGACACCTGCCCGCATCCTCCACCAATTGTAAGGGATCGTCTCTTATTTGGGGGTCATTCTCACAGAATTATCTTTATAACCACTGGGTTTCAGGTCCAAACAGTGCAATTTATTTTACACTCTTCATACATAACTTGGCATAAAACAAAAGCCTGCCCGTCTGGGCTCTACCTAAACATATTAAACATCGTATCCCTAACTCGGCTATACGATAGTGTTCCCACATGGAACCAGGTGCAGCTTACCCCAGACATACAGTGCACCAGCCCTCAGGCTGTAACAAATGCAGTACCTTTGGAGGGGGTTGTGGTCTAGCAGTCCTCCCGACTCTGACCTTTCAATGCTTGGTCCCGGGTGTCGCTGAGTCCCCCAAAGTCCAGGTTATTGCATAGCCTCGTGGCCCCTCAGCCTTGCCTAGCTGAGACCACACTGACAGAGCCTCACCAGGCCTCTGTCTGCACACTCTCCAGAGTGAGACACACCCAATTCCAGAAACCAGATGAAATGGAATCCCTGGACGTGAGCATGCCCTAAGTCCCAGACTGGAGCATGGGGAACAGTCACCCACCCAACACATTTCCTGTTCCCAGTATAAGCCCGTCCTGAAATAGCTGAACCAGCTACACTATCTATATGGTGTCCCCCAACTACTTTAGTGGACACCTGGACTAGGGCTTTTACTCCACCAAGGCCGGGCCCCTTGGTGACACGCTCCTGGTGCAAACACCTCAATGTTCACATTGCCACAATATATATATATATATATATATATATATATATATATATAGAGAGAGAGACAATAGGAAGAGCAATTGATGGCAGGTACTTTTCCCCCAGAATCCTGTCCTATGTGGTTTAGGATCGAGGGAGTGCCTAGTGTGTATTGGAAAGCCTAAGTTTTCCTGAGGTGACTTTGTGGAAAAGCTGGTATAGGGCCTGGAGTTTCGGATTGAGGAAGAGTTTCAGTACAGTACCTAGTACAGTTAGAGAAATATTGTCTAGTTACTGCTCAGACAAGCATGGTTTGTTTTGTTGTGTTTTGCCTGAAATGTAAAAGCTATTTATTTTTTGTTGTTGAAACCACAATAAAGTGGAACTTTATTTGGACTTCTTCCCGTGTGTCACTTTCTCTGACTTTCCAGAAGCCGGCCACTCCTGCCTCTATCAGAGTTAACTCCCACTATATATATATATATATATATATATAGATGAAAGTTCAGGGCAGCACTCCTTGTAGAAAATGTTGGGTGCCAGCGGTATCGACACTAGACCACAGTGTCAAACAGCCAGAGGAATAAATACACCGCAGCACGTCCATAAGGTGAAAAATGTGGGATCCTTTATTCACCCAAGCAGCGACGTTTCGGTCCGCTTGCTGGGACCATTTTCAAGCAATGCATCAAATACAATTGTGGGTGTTTATATAGTCATGTCACATTAACATACATAAGTGGTACTTAAACAAAAAGTGAAAAATAAATACAAATCAATTCATATAGGTACATCCTGGACATTATATCAGAGAGACAGCACAGCCCAATGCATGTTTACATGTAACTCTAATATATGGAACCATCGGTACAATAAATATATGCTTATTACAATCAAGTGATGATTTACAGTGAATAATTGTCACCTGTGTGTGCAACATCATAGGAGGGCCGGGCATGGAATCAGGCGAGCTCGAATTGCAGGTAGATACAAAGTTCCGTGATGTGCCTCATGGATACGGCGTCCCGGAAGTAGATGTGCGCATGTCCGTGACGTCACTGAAGAGGCGGTCACGTGTTCACAATAGTGTGTCACATGACTCTCGCGTCATAGACAACATTGATGAATGAAGCGCTTCAGCGAAAATACAAAGTAGTATGTGAGACCTAACGTAGTATAGGATATAATGCGAGGGGTGCACAGCCAGGTGATGTGCTATCGTACGATGCACCATCATCTGGAATGTGCAAAAAAAGGGGGGGGGGAGGGGGACAGCAACCGCTGTTGCCCTAACAACCCCTATATTGGCCCTTAGTTGCCAGAATGCATCCAAAATTAGTTAGAGTTAATAAGGAAAAACAAGGCATACAGAGGCGCATCAATATGTATACAGTAATAGATATAGTATAATTCGGGATAAGCCGCACGTATCCAGAGCATCTGACCTCCTGCTGAGCTAAGCCCTTCCATCCACAGGTCCTGTGTGTGAAAAAAATGTGGATTAAAAAATATATTATCCAAATATATTGGAATAAAAACATACCAAATTTCTCATCACTGGAGCCGGCAAGGACAAGAAAATATATGCAATCATATGAACAGCCATGGTTTATACTCCACATTTAAGCCACTCGGTTTAATAGTTTGTAATTTGAAGATCCACTCTGATTCACGTTTCTTGAGAATCTTTATACGGTTACCTCCTGTGCGTGGCAATGGGACATGGTCTATGATCATAAACTTTAGATCACTTTCCCCATGGCCCATGTCCACGAAGTGGTGTGAGACTGGCAAATCCTTCCGTTTTTTCCGTATTGAAAAACGGTGTTGGTTAAAGCGGGATTTGAAATCACAAGTAGTCTCCCCTACGTACAAAAGCTTACAAGGACACCATAAAACATATATAACGTAACTGGAGTCGCAAGTTAAATAAAACTTTAGAGAATATGACACCCCAGTTTTCGGATGAGTAAAATCTCGTCCCTTCACCATGTACTTACAGTTTACACAGTGAAGGCACGGATAGCTGCCACACTTTTTAGGAGCGAGAAGTAACTGATGTGTACCCTTTTGTGTACCTATGTCATTTTTGACTAGTTTATCCTTAAGGTTACTAGCTCTCTTGTATGACAGTATAGGTCTGTTGCGAAATTCAGGAATATTCTTGTATTCGGTGCCTAAAATAGGCCAGTGTTTATTAATGATTTTACCTACTTGGGTACTGACTTCACAAAAGGTAGATACGAAGGGTATTTTTTGAGACTGGTCCCTCTTGGTGCCCTGGAATAAATCCCTTCTCTCTCTCTGGTTGATCCGGCTCAATTGTTGTCGTAAGACAGATGCTGGATAATGTCTCTGTTTGAAAGATTGTGTCATTTTTTCCAGAGTACTGTCAAGTGTAGATGTATCGCTGACTATCCTCTTAACTCTAGTAAACTGGCTATACGGCAATGACCGCACCATCGTCCGGGGATGAGCACTGTCATACCTCAGGACGGTGTTGCGGTCAGTGGGCTTCGTATAAACCTCAGTTTGCAGCTGTGTACCAATGTGCTTAACGTTAACATCCAGAAAATGCAATTCACTGGATGAAAATTCCAAAGTGAATTGTATATCTGGAATCAGGCTGTTCAGGTATACATGAAACATATGTAGCTCGGCAGCCGTGCCCGTCCAAATGACAAAAATATCGTCTATGTATCGCCACCACCTCAACACATGGCTGAAGTGGTGGGACACATAGACATATTGTTCCTCCAAATGAGAGACGACCATGTTGGCGTACGTGGGGGCCACATTCGTCCCCATGGCCGTCCCCCTAATTTGCATATAATAATCATCGCCGAAAAGGAAATAATTATTATACAAAATTAATTTTAGTAAAGCTAGAAAGAAGGTTTGGGCTTCAATAGAGTAATTAGAACCCGCCAAGGCCGATTCTACGACTGTTAAACCGATGTCATGCTGTATTGAGGTATACAGACTGACGATGTCGAAGGAGGCCAAAATGGCGTCCTCCGGCATCGTCACGTCTGCTAACCTTCTGAGAAAATCCGTGGTGTCTTTTATGTAAGACTTGGATAGAACCACATAATCCTGTAGAATTTTGTCTAAAAAGATGGATGCATTACTTAGAAGAGAACCACGACCGGAAACAATCGGTCTACCGGGTGGGCACTGCAAATTTTTATGGATCTTGGGTAATAAATAAAATAAGGGGGTAACCGGAAAATCTATCAGCAAAAACTCGTTAAGTTGTTCGTCAATCAAGCCCATTTGTGTATATGTATTGATCAATAGCTTTAATTCTCGCTGGATATCAAATCTGGGGTCTCTTTGGAGTTTAGTATATACTGCAGAGTCAGACAATTGACGGGCCGCTTCTGCCATATACATGGAGGTATCCATGACCACTACCGCACCACCCTTATCAGCTGATTTGATGGTGAGGGAGTGGTCATGGATTAACTGATTCAATGCCTGCATTTCTTGTCTAGTCATATTCGGGTGTTGGATGCGATCACAGAGCCCTGATTGTTTAAGCTCCTGTATATCTCGCAGCACTGCATCCGAAAAGACATCAAAGGCTTTAGAGGATATTTGGGGAGAAAAGTCCTTTTTTAATCTTAACCCCCAATCAGCCAACCGTAATTCATGCATGGGTGTAACAACAGAACTTTGTGCATCCTTAAAATGAATTTTAAGTTTAATCAACCTGAAAAAATACAGTAAATCAGCCTCTAACTCGAACCAGTTGATGGCACTAGCAGGACAAAAACTTAAGCCCTTTTCCAACAGTTGTAATTGTACTGGTGTCAGAATATGTGAAGATATATTTACCACAGTCTGTTCAGTCAAGCATTGGTTTTTCGCAGGGATTTCTGGCTCCTGGTTTTTACGGTGTCGGTGTCTGTTCCGACCGCCCCTTCTTGTGGCTTTCTTGTGGTAGTTGTTGGAGGTCCTAAAAAAGTAGCAGCATTCCCGGTATTGAACTCATCCTTTTTCTTTGGTTTTTTGGCGCCTTGATTAGGATTGAACCGGTTCCCGTCAGTCCAATTGTATACATGTCCCGTGGAATAATCCAATGTATCACGTTGCCATTTAGCTCTTTTAGTTTCTTGGATCTCGTTTTTTAATTTATTCAGATGGGGCTGTAGGTTCTTGATATAATCATCAAAGTCCTGTGTGGACAAAATGGCTCTCAATGTGGCCTCCTCTTCCGTTTTGTTACTTATTGTGGAAAGCAAATCCTTGTGCATAAATTCAATATTGAGTAACATCAAATCCAGCGCATATTTGTTGGAGATGTGCTCATATTTAGCACGAAATTCCAAGTCGTGTGAATGCATAGATGACCTAGGCTGTGTACGCATCCCTCTGGGTATGCGGTTAGTTTTGACGTATTCTGCCAAAGTTGTAGAATGTAACTCGAGGGTTAAACATTTTTTGGCATCACGTTCATACCTCTTTTTTATGTCCAATATTGAAGGGACCGAGAGGAAGTCCACATTGCCCCCACATGATTCCACAATTCTGTCCCTGTCGGCCTCAGTATATGAGAAAGTAGAGGGTGAAAACTGGTGTGACAGCGGATCCATCTTGCTAGACAGCGTAGATCAGTCAGAAACACTGTAAAATCAATGGGTGCCAGCTCCTGTGGTGTACTGAATAGATGAAAGTTCAGGGCAGCACTCCTTGTAGAAAATGTTGGGTGCCAGCGGTATCGACACTAGACCACAGTGTCAAACAGCCAGAGGAATAAATACACCGCAGCACGTCCATAAGGTGAAAAATGTGGGATCCTTTATTCACCCAAGCAGCGACGTTTCGGTCCGCTTGCTGGGACCATTTTCAAGCAATGCATCAAATACAATTGTGGGTGTTTATATAGTCATGTCACATTAACATACATAAGTGGTACTTAAACAAAAAGTGAAAAATAAATACAAATCAATTCATATAGGTACATCCTGGACATTATATCAGAGAGACAGCACAGCCCAATGCATGTTTACATGTAACTCTAATATATGGAACCATCGGTACAATAAATATATGCTTATTACAATCAAGTGATGATTTACAGTGAATAATTGTCACCTGTGTGTGCAACATCATAGGAGGGCCGGGCATGGAATCAGGCGAGCTCGAATTGCAGGTAGATACAAAGTTCCGTGATGTGCCTCATGGATACGGCGTCCCGGAAGTAGATGTGCGCATGTCCGTGACGTCACTGAAGAGGCGGTCACGTGTTCACAATAGTGTGTCACATGACTCTCGCGTCATAGACAACATTGATGAATGAAGCGCTTCAGCGAAAATACAAAGTAGTATGTGAGACCTAACGTAGTATAGGATATAATGCGAGGGGTGCACAGCCAGGTGATGTGCTATCGTACGATGCACCATCATCTGGAATGTGCAAAAAAGGGGGGGGGGGGGGGGGGGGACAGCAACCGCTGTTGCCCTAACAACCCCTATATTGGCCCTTAGTTGCCAGAATGCATCCAAAATTAGTTAGAGTTAATAAGGAAAAACAAGGCATGACACAATCTTTCAAACAGAGACATTATCCAGCATCTGTCTTACGACAACAATTGAGCCGGATCAACCAGAGAGAGAGAAGGGATTTATTCCAGGGCACCAAGAGGGACCAGTCTCAAAAAATACCCTTCGTATCTACCTTTTGTGAAGTCAGTACCCAAGTAGGTAAAATCATTAATAAACACTGGCCTATTTTAGGCACCGAATACAAGAATATTCCTGAATTTCGCAACAGACCTATACTGTCATACAAGAGAGCTAGTAACCTTAAGGATAAACTAGTCAAAAATGACATAGGTACACAAAAGGGTACACATCAGTTACTTCTCGCTCCTAAAAAGTGTGGCAGCTATCCGTGCCTTCACTGTGTAAACTGTAAGTACATGGTGAAGGGACGCGATTTTACTCATCCGAAAACTGGGGTGTCATATTCTCTAAAGTTTTATTTAACTTGCGACTCCAGTTACGTTATATATGTTTTATGGTGTCCTTGTAAGCTTTTGTACGTAGGGGAGACTACTTGTGATTTCAAATCCCGCTTTAACCAACACCGTTTTTCAATACGGAAAAAACGGAAGGATTTGCCAGTCTCACACCACTTCGTGGACATGGGCCATGGGGAAAGTGATCTAAAGTTTATGATCATAGACCATGTCCCATTGCCACGCACAGGAGGTAACCGTATAAAGATTCTCAAGAAACGTGAATCAGAGTGGATCTTCAAATTACAAACTATTAAACCGAGTGGCTTAAATGTGGAGTATAAACCATGGCTGTTCATATGATTGCATATATTTTCTTGTCCTTGCCGGCTCCAGTGATGAGAAATTTGGTATGTTTTTATTCCAATATATTTGGATAATATATTTTTTAATCCACATTTTTTTCACACACAGGACCTGTGGATGGAAGGGCTTAGCTCAGCAGGAGGTCAGATGCTCTGGATACGTGCGGCTTATCCCGAATTATACTATATCTATTACTGTATACATATTGATGCGCCTCTGTATGCCTTGTTTTTCCTTATTAACTCTAACTAATTTTGGATGCATTCTGGCAACTAAGGGCCAATATAGGGGTTGTTAGGGCAACAGCGGTTGCTGTCCCCCTCCCCCCCCCCCTTTTTTTGCACATTCCAGATGATGGTGCATCGTACGATAGCACATCACCTGGCTGTGCACCCCTCGCATTATATCCTATACTACGTTAGGTCTCACATACTACTTTGTATTTTCGCTGAAGCGCTTCATTCATCAATGTTGTCTATGACGCGAGAGTCATGTGACACACTATTGTGAACACGTGACCGCCTCTTCAGTGACGTCACGGACATGCGCACATCTACTTCCGGGACGCCGTATCCATGAGGCACATCACGGAACTTTGTATCTACCTGCAATTCGAGCTCGCCTGATTCCATGCCCGGCCCTCCTATGATGTTGCACACACAGGTGACAATTATTCACTGTAAATCATCACTTGATTGTAATAAGCATATATTTATTGTACCGATGGTTCCATATATTAGAGTTACATGTAAACATGCATTGGGCTGTGCTGTCTCTCTGATATAATGTCCAGGATGTACCTATATGAATTGATTTGTATTTATTTTTCACTTTTTGTTTAAGTACCACTTATGTATGTTAATGTGACATGACTATATAAACACCCACAATTGTATTTGATGCATTGCTTGAAAATGGTCCCAGCAAGCGGACCGAAACGTCGCTGCTTGGGTGAATAAAGGATCCCACATTTTTCACCTTATGGACGTGCTGCGGTGTATTTATTCCTCTATATATATATATATATATATATATATATGAGAAAGGCTCTATGGATGAGCCGAAACGTCGCTGCTGCTATTTTGTCCCACATGGGTGAATACATTTTTTATTATTTTATAGCTTTGGAGTGCTGTCCATTTTCCTATTTATATATATATATATATATATATATATATATATATATATATATATATACACAGTGTGGGTATGCCCCTCACATTTTAGTAAATATTTTATTATATCTTTTCATTGGACAACACTGAAGATGTGATACTTTGATACAATGTAAAATAGTCAGTGTACAGCTTGTATAACAGTGTAAATTTAGTGTGCCCTCAAAATAACTCAACACACAGCCATTAATGTTTAAACAGCTAGCAACAAAAATGAGTACACCCCAGGTGAAAATGGCCAAATTGTGCCCAATTAGCCATTTTCCCTCCCCAATGTCATGTGACTCGTTAGTGTTACAAGGTCTCAGATGTGAATGGGGAGCAGGTGTGTTAAATTTGGTGTTATCGCTCTCATACTCTCTCATACTGGTAACTGGAAGTTCAACATGGCACCTCATGAGAAAGAACTCTCTTAAGGAACTGAAAAGTAGAATTGTTGCTCTGCATAAAGTGGCTAAGACCATACAATGGTTTAACAAGCTAGGTTCCACTCAGAACAGGCCTTGCCATGATCGACCAAAGAAGTTGAGTGCACATGCTCAGCATCATATGCAAAGGCAGTGCTGCCAGCATTGCTGCAGAGGTTAAAGGGGTAAAGGTTCAGCCTGTCAGTGCTCAGACCATATGCCTCACACTACATCAAGTTGATCTGCATGGCTGTTGTCTGAGAAGGAAGCCTCATCTAAAGATGATGCACAAGAAAGCCTTTGCTGATTCCAGTGGCATCCTGTGAAGCTCAATTGAACTCCATGCCCAAAATAATTTTGGCAGTGCTGGGAAAATAATAGTTGCCACACACAATATTAACACTTTGGGAGCAATTTGGCCATTTTCACTTAGGGGTGTACTCATTTTTGTTGCCAGCTGTTATACAAGCTGTACTCTGACTAGTTTACATTGTATCAAAGTGTTCCATGAAAAGATATAATAAAATATTTACAAAAATATGAGTGGTGTATTCACTTTTGTGTGAGTGTATATACACTCACCTAAAGAATTATTAGGAACACCATACCAATACGGTGTTGGACCCCCTTTTGCCTTCAGAACTGCCTTAATTCTACATGGCATTGATTCAACAAGGTGCTGATAGCATTCTTTAGAAATGTTGGCCCATATTGATAGGTGACTGTGGGGGCCATTTTAGTACAGTGAACTCATTGTCATGTTCAAGAGCTTTGTGACATGGTGCATTATCCTGCTAGAAGTATCCATCAGAGGATGGATACATGTTCTCATTCAGTTTACGCCAAATTCGGACTCTACCATTTGAATGTCTCAACAGAAATCGAGACTCATCAGACCAGGCAACATTTTTCCAGTCTTCAACAGTGCCATTTTGGTGAGCTCGTGCAAATTGTAGCCTCTTTTTCCTATTTGTAGTAGAGATGAGTGGTACCCGGTGACATTCAGTTTGAAGTTCAGGAGATTGTCTTGACCAGGACCACACCCCTAAATGCATTGAAGCAATTGCCATGTGATTGGTTGACTAGATAATTGCATTAATGAGAAATAGAACAGGTGTTCCTAATAATTCTTTAGGTGAGTGTATATATATATATATATATATATATATATATATATTATGTTGGTGCATACTGGTCGAATACAGCTTTTTCTTCAACTCTACCCACAAATGTTTGATTGGGTTGCGTTCCGGGGACTGTGAGGGCTAATCCATCACCTTCATCGTCATTGAACCATTTCTTTGTCAATCTCGACATATGCTTTGGGTCGTTGTCCTGCTGGAACATTATGTCGTCCTTTTCATACCCAATTTCCTATCCAATTTTCAATTACCGAAGTTATACAACAAAGTCACGTGCAACTTCGCAAATGACTAACTTTGGCTCATTGGAGCCCATACATTTTAATACTATACGGAGACCGATCTCCGTACAGTATTAATCCAAAGTTTTGAACAATGCGACTTCGGATGTACCATCCGAAGCTCGTTTCGCTCATCACTATCCCCAACTCACGATATCATCAAAGAATAGATTTTATTTTTTATTAGTCAGGGGTCTGCAATTGCATATATGGAGACTTTTTACACTGCAACCGTGTTAGGTATCATTCACAGAAGAATTACAAAGATTTTCTCTAGGGAAAGTATAGTATTATAGTCTGGAAAATGATTTTTTTTTATAGTGAAACAGAATCTGAGATACTGCTATATGGAGGGCTGATATTTGAGATGACAAGATTGGCCTTATTGCTCCATCTGCCTATGAAACTAGTTATTCTTGTAGTCGTAACATATATTCCAAGAATCAGAGAGTTGAAGGTGCTTTCTGTCCAGCGGCCATTTACCTACCCCATTTTACAAAGATGGAAAGGGCAATCATTTCTTTTTTTGTATTAGGTCAATAGAGATTTTAATCTGTATCGTTCCTCCCTAGCCCATCTGTCTTAATCCACCTCATTTGTAAGAAAGGACATAATTGGATTTATTGTTTTTTAAAGTGACAATACTAAAACCTAATTTTTCATCTCTTGCAGCCAAACTTTGTTACAAACAACATGTTTCTGTGACGGATTCCATAAAGGAAATTATACTGAAATGTTCTGAAACATGCACACATTTTTCCCAGTATATACAAGCATGAAATGTAAAGTGCCCTTATTGTCTGCATGTATGCTTCACTATGTTGAATGACCCTGACTTTCCAGAATAGTATGAGCTATATCATATCACCTTTAATAAAAGTAAAAAATAACTACAAAACTTAGGATTTATAGTCCTCTCTTTACAATAAAACTCAGTGACCATATAGTGATTTATCTAAATCCAGTGGGAAAAAAAATAGTACTAGTTTTAAGTATAACCTAACTATTGCACTAGTTTATCTATAGAGTTGTAAAAATATGGTATATTTGATGTCCTGGAAATACAGAAGTACAGTACAATATTAACATACATAATTTACTGTACAGCACTGAGATGTACAGGGCCAAATAATATCCAAGCAATAGTATTAAAAACATCATGGTCTAGCATAATGAAGGTTATTGTCTACATTCTTGGTGGTCCAGAGCAGTAACGAGATTCATATCAGTATTAATGGTGGTCCTGGACAGTGAAGAGGAAAGCACAGAGGCTAGTATGGGTTTCCTTCCGGTAGTCTGGTTTCCTCCCATACTCCAAAACATACTGATAGGTTCATTTGAAATTGTGAAAGCCAGGTATCAATGTGAGTGATGACAAATTCTGTACAGCACTGCAGAGTACGTTGGTGCTATATAAATGAATAGAATAATAAAACACTAATATGGGGTTAATATAACAATCCTTGGTGGCCTAGGGCAGTGAAAGTATAGGCGGTGTTCGAGGGCAGTGAATGGATTACTATCAGTATACTTGGTGGTCTAGGACAATGAAGGAGTTAATATCAGCAAAACTTGCAATCTAGGGAAGTGAGGTAGTTAATGTTAAGCTAGCTGGAGGTCTATGGCAGTCAAAGGATTAATGTAAGGATCCCTAGTGATCAAGGTAATTGAAGGGATTTATGTTAATATTCTGGGTGGATAACAGTGGGGGGTAAATGCTTCATACCTGGGGTGCAGTGGCTTCCCATCTCTCCAGGTTCTAGCTTTGCTCTGTTTTTAGATTCCTGCTTCTTCCCTGCAATGAGTCATGACCATAAGGATAGGCACAGCGAGGAAATAAAGGATGAAATAAAGAGGACCATGTACTTGTTCTTTCTATGATCGCGCAGAGAGATTTATGAACACTCTGTTCGATCAGTCATAGTGTGGTGAGGAGGCTGTGAGCCTAGGTGTCCTTTTACAACTACAACTGTTCCAATCTCTATAGCTGCGCCACTGATCAAAAGGATCCATTAGGATTCATCAGTATGACTTATATTAACTGTCATGGCTCCATTACAAAAGTAAGTCATATTACTAGTGTAGATAAAGCTTAACGGGATTTGCCAACTTTGACAAACTCCCATCATCAGAAGGGTTCTCTATATTCCATATAGTGAAGGAAAGCTAAGAACTGTGAAAAGTCCATAAATAGTAGATATGTTTTTCCAGTAAAGATATATGAAATAAAATGTCATGTTTGCATTGATATCAGCAGACACAGTAAAGTCACAACACCAGCTAATATCCAGAGTAACAGTTGTGTGCAGCAAAAACAGCAGCTAGACTGGCTGGGAGTGGCTCAATAATGTCCTGGTAGGTTGTCACAGATATCTGGAGCCATGCTGACTGCAGTTCATCCCACAGCTGTTAGAGGGTGAATGTAGGGGGATTCAAAGAGTGAACATGATGATCGAGGTAGTCCCACAAATGCACAATAGGGTTTAAATGAATAGAAATGGGACGGCTCACTCACTATATACATGGATTGGTGCCAATGTCAAAAAAAAGAATCACCCCTTCAAAACAGTAAACATCTAAATAGTATTGGACCGGCACTCAGACAAATGGGTTCACGCAGAGAGCTAGTATGGTATGATAAAATAGTGCAATTTAATAAAACATAAAATACATAAAAACATACATACACGTAATAGTGGGATGGATGAGGTGATGGCTCAAATATCTCATATAAAGTCCATACAATGCATATTATTGCAGTCAATGTCCCATGTTTGTACAGATATTATTGAATAATCGATTGCAAACTCTATCCAAATGGTAAATCAAAAAAATCGATAAGAAAAAATCGTTAGAAAAAATCGATAGGAAAAAATCAATAGTGTACAGTCTTGGACTCACTTTTGTGCAGTCCTGTGGTGTCCCACGTGTGGGATCGATGGGATATTCATAAAGAGTCCGAAATTTGAAGCATGGCCATGCAATATTGAAAAAGACCTAGAAAATTATCATCTGAAACAAAAGTAAGCAAAACTTCTGGTGGTCGATTTTATTTAACGGCTGGTGACTGACAATTATCCACGATTAAAAAGATCGAAGCTTCACGACAATCTCAACTGCGATTAATAGAGTCTGTACTATTTGAAAGAGAAAGAAAAGAAACAGAAAATTTCGCGATTATTGAAGCGATCATACGGAGATCCGATTTTATGACGTCAGTTAAGTAATTACCCTTTGCCGTTTGCATCGGACTAAACCGACACCAAGGTAAGCGCTCTTACACATGGGATGCCACAGGACTGCGCAAAAGTGAGCAATACACTCATTACAGTTCAAGACTGTACACTATTGATTTTTTTCCTATCGATTTTTTCTACCGATTTTTTCTTATCGATTTTTTTGATTTACCATTTGGATAGAGTTTGCAATCGATTATTCAATAATATCTGTACAAACATGGGACATTGACTGCAATAATATGTATTGTATGGACTTTATATGAGATATTTGAGCCATCACCTCATCCATCCCACTATTACGTGTATGTATGTTTTTATGTTTTATTAAATTGCACTATTTTATCATACCATACTAGCTCTCTGCTTGAACCCATTTGTCTGAGTGCCGGTCCAAAACTATTTAGATGTTTACAATTGGGTTTAAGTCTGTGGAATTAGGGAGCAAGGTTAGTACTTGGAAGTCTTGGTCATGCTCTTCCAACCAATGTCGGATATTTCTAGCCATATGACATGTCCCACTGTCTTGCTGGAAGATCTTATTTGCCACAGGGCAAACAATCAGCATGTATGGGTGTATGTGATCTGCAAGGATGGATTTATATCCAAATAAGTTAAGAGTGCCTACTAAATGGAAGTAGGCCCTGAGAATGCCACAAAAACCTTCATAAGACCATAACGCTGCCACCACCAGCTTGTGTTTTTCCAGCAATGGTTGCAGGGTGTTTGTTCTCTCATGTTTTTTTTCCTAACAAGCCAAAATCCATCCATTCGATGAAGCAGAAAATGTGACTCATTGGTGAAAGACAACACTTGCCCAATCAGTGGAGGTCCAATTCCGAAACTGCTGTGAAAATTGAACCTTTTCTGCTTCCTGCAGAGGTGCAGTGACCATCCATCTGCCTTGGAGCCTCATATGTAGTAGAGTTTGCTGAATTGTTTTAGACACACATCTGATAGCTCCCATGTTTATTTTGGTGGTGAGCTGCTTTACTGTAGAATGCCAGTTTGTCCTCATGCACTGTCGTAGTCGACATTCATCTCTCACATAAATGGCATGTGGTGCTCCGTAGTTTCCGTGTCACTTATTTACAATTGTGCCATTTGTCTACTCACCATAAACTTTCACCACAGCAGCACACAGACAGTTCTCAAACTGCATAGTTGCAGAAATATTGCTACCGTTGGCCCGAAAGCCAATAATTCATCCCTTTTTGCAACTCTGATAAATCCCCCTTTTAACCACGATAGTAACGAGGGATATGTGTGCAGACAGCCTATTGCACATCTTATATACCCACCAAGCCAGCTCATGACACATGACTTCCTTCTTCAGCTATGCGCTGCTGATATCGAAAGTAGGAAGTGATCATAATTAGAGATGAGATCATTTTTTTTTTAATTCAATTAGCTGGTGTAGAACATGGTGTCTTGCAGTACACGCATAGGGAGTCTGCTGTGGAAGTGAAATAATGCTGTGAGTCAGTATGACAAGCAGATGACAGGAGTCGCTATTATAATCAATGCATACTTCACTTATTTGGGCAGAAACATAGAAACATAGAATGTGTCGGCAGATAAGAACCATTTGGCCCATCTAGTCTGCCCAATATACTGAATACTATGGATAGCCCCCGGCCCTTATCTTATATGAAGGATGGCCTTATGCCTATCCCATGCATGCTTAAACCCCTTCACTGTATTTGCAGCTACCACTTCTGCAGGAAGGCTATTCTATGCATTCACTACTCTCTCAGTAAAGTAATACTTCCTTATATTACTTTTAAACCTTTGCCCCTCTAATTTAAAACTGTGTCCTCTTGTGGTAGTTTTTCTTCTTTTAAATATGCTCTCCTCCTTTACCGAGTTGATTCCCTTTATGTATTTAAAAGTTTCTATCATATCCCCTCTGTCTCTTCTTTCTTCCAAGCTATACATATTAAGGTCCTTTAACCTTTCCTGGTAAGTTTTATCCTGCAATCCATGTACTAGTTTAGTAGCTCTTCTCTGAACTCTCTCTAGAGTATCTATATCCTTCTGGAGATATGGCCTCCAGTACTGCGCACAATACTCCAAGTGAGGTCTCACCAGTGTTCTGTACAGCGGCATAAGCACTTCACTCTTTCTACTGCTTATACCTCTCCCTATACATCCAAGCATTCTGCTGGCATTTCGTGCTGCTCTATTACATTGTCTTCCCACCTTTAAGTCTTCTGAAATAATTACTCCTAAATCCCTTTCCTCAGATACTGAGGTCAGGACTGTGTCAAATATTCTATATTCTGCCCTTGGGTTTTTACGCCCCAGGTGCATTATCTTGCACTTATCCACATTAAATTTCAGTTTCCAGAGTTCTGACCATTCTTCTAGTTTTCCTAAATCCTTTTCCATTTGGCGTTTCCCTCCAGGAACATCAACCCTATTACATATCTTTGTGTCATCAGCAAAAAGACAAACCTTACCATCGAGGCCTTTTGCAATATCAATTATGAAGATATTAAACAAAATCGGTCCCAGTACAGATCCCTGTGGAACCCCACTGGTAACATTACCTTGTTTTGAATGTTCTCCATTGACTACAACCCTCTGTTGTCTGTCACTCAGCCACTGCCTAATCCACTCAACAATATGGGAGTCCATGCTCAATGACTGCAGTTTATTGATAAGTCTTCTATGTGGGACAGTGTCAAAAGCCTTACTAAAATCTAGATATGCGATGTCTACTGCACCTCCACCGTCTATTATTTTATTCACCCAGTCAAAAAAATCTATAAGATTTTTTTGACATGATCTCCCTGAAGTAAACCCATGTTGTTTTTCATCTTGCAATCCATGGGATTTTAGATGTTCCACAATCCTATCCTTTAATAGGGTTTCCATTAATTTGCCTACTATTGATGTCAGACTCACTGGTCTATAGTTGCTCGATTCCTCCCTACTACCTTTCTTGTGAATGGGCACGACATTTGCCAATTTCCAATCTTCCGGGACGACTCCTGTTACTAATGATTGGTTAAATAAATCTGTTAACGGTTTTGCCAGCTCACCACTAAGCTCTTTTAATAATTTTGGGTGTATCTCATCAGGCCCCTGTGACTTATTTGTCTTCACCTTAGACAGCAAACTTAGAACATCTTCCTCTGTAAAGATACATGCATCCAACGATTTATTAGTCATTCTTTCTAGTGGAGGTCCTTCTCCTTTTTCTTTTGTAAAAACTGAACAGAAGTATTCATTAAGGCAGTCGGCTAGCCCTTTATTCTCTTCTACATACCTTCCGTCCTTTGTTTTTAATTTAGTTATTCCTTGTTTTAATTTCCTTTTTTCATTTATATATCTGAAGAATGTCTTATCCCCTTTTTTCATAGACTGAGCTAGTTTTTCTTCTGCCTGCGCTTTAGAAGTTCTTATAACTTGCTTGGCCTCTCTCTGCCTAATCTTGTAGATTTCCTTATCTTCATTGCTCTGTTTTTTTTTATACTGGATGTCTCTGTAGTAGTTCAGTGAATAAAGATAAATGGCAGCACTCACCTTACATTGCAAAATGTCCTTTTTATTTCAGCAAAGGGGAGGGATACAAAACAGGATACAATCGCAGGTTACATGGCGACGGCCGCAAACTCCTGAGGTGTAACAGTATCGCCTGTCTTTTGTATATTCATGTCAATCAATAACTCCAAACAATATATCTCAGGCTTTGAACAAATCGATCTCAAAGTCGGTAATACTAAAGCCCTCAACCAGACTAAAGCCCAGACCACGCTGTAATAATCGTTCACATTCAGGTGATAAATCATGGCCCGACAGATTAATGATTAAATTGTCACTATCGACATTACAGGGTTCCTCGGCTATCGCCGTCAGGACACCTGTTTGTGTTTGTATCTCTGCTTGGAATTTGTTGCTAAAGTGGTTTTTCCCCGCCCCCTCCTGGTCCTCCTGCTAAAGAGGGTTGATTGACGCTATTGTCTTTCGATTCGAAAAAATTGCAGGAAAAAAAATTGCTGGATTCTGAATCAGATGTCCAAAATTTGCTTTTCTTACGTCGGGGATTTCGTTGTCTCCTTTGTGATCTATAACTCCATTCAAATTGAGGTTTGCTGGTCTTGAAACCGTACCTCTCGCTCCCAGAGGGGGCGACAGGGGACGCAATCTATTGAAAAGAGAAGGACGCTGGATTATATGCTCCGCAGCCACTGGCCCTTAGGTTTAAATGAGAAACTGGACATGAGTGTTTTTCTGTGACATTCATAAATATGATTTTTCTGTGATATCCATAAATATGACTGCTCTGATTATTGCTTTTAATTATATGTGTTACTATGTTTCTGTTTGGCTGACACACCAGGGTGCAGTTACGCCCACTCCATGATGCAGACACCACAATCAGTGCATTTAGTCAGCACCTGTGGTACTACTGGGCGTATAAAAATGCAGTCACTCCTTGAGAGTCAGTCAAACGTGGCCAGATGAAGCGTGGACAACGCGAAACGGCCCTCCCCTCTGCTGAAATAAAAAGGACATTTTGCAACGTAAGGTGAGTGCCGCCATTTATCTTTATTCACTGGATATTTGCATCTTTACCTACATGGCTGAGCACCACTTGTTGCTGCTTCTCAGTGATCACCCGAATACATTTGTGTCTCGAATCCAGATCCAGGAATTCTGGGATTTGTAGTGCCACCACTATTTTGGCTGAACTTGCTCTGTAGTAGCTCAGTTTGTCCTCCCTCTCAGTGG
This sequence comes from Bufo bufo, assembly GCF_905171765.1. Classification (NCBI taxonomy): domain Eukaryota; kingdom Metazoa; phylum Chordata; class Amphibia; order Anura; family Bufonidae; genus Bufo; species Bufo bufo. Next base: position 706,689,742 of record NC_053389.1, read on the forward strand.
GTGTAAAAAATGCCCCCATTCTGGACAGGTAGAGAGGGTCCAACAAGATGGAGAGCCAGAAGTCATCCCTCTGCCGAATGGTGACAATTTGGCTGTCACTACGCAAGCAAGTGAGCATGGCTTAGGCCATTTGTGCAAGTGACTCGGAGGGACTCCCTGCCTCCATCTCCACTGTATACTGCCATGGTGTGTCCGGGTCCTCTGTCTTGTCTTCCTCATCGCCCTGCAGTTCCTCTGGCTGCTCCTGCTCTTCCTGTACTGTCAGCTGAGTAGAAAAAACACCCATTTCTCTACACATTGCTTGTGCTCCAATGTCCTCCTCCCCCTCCTCCTCCTCTTCCAGTTCAGCCCCCACACGCCTCATGTGGCCATGATATCTAGGCGCCAAGTCTCCTGTCCCCTGACCAGCCATTGTTGCCACCATCTGTTCCAGGACATGAAGCAGTGGAATGATGTAGTTCATACTGTAGTCCTGGCGATTGACAAATAACATGGCCTTCTCAAAGGGCCTGAGCAAACGGCAGGTGTCACACATGAGCTGCCACTGGCTGACATCAAAGTTACACAGTGGAGTACTCCTATCCGCTTGCATCATCAAGAAATCGTTGATGGCCTTTCTCTGTTTGCATAGTCGGTCCAACATATGGAGGGTGGATTTCCAACGGGTGGAAACATTGCATATCAGCCTATGTTGAGGTATGCCGTTCTGCTGCTGCAGCTCAAGGAGAGTGTGCTTTGCGGTGCACGATTGGCTGAAGTGCATGCAAAGTTTCCTGGCCATTTTTAGGATGTCTTGCAGAAGGGTGGAACACTTCAGGAACCACTTGACAACCAGATTCAACACATTTGTCATGCAGGGCGCTTGGCGCAGCCTTCCTTGACGCAGCGCCGACACCTTGTTCTTCCCGTATTTGGTCACCATGGTTCTGATTTTCAGTTGTCGCATAGAAAGCCAGGATTCGATTTCTTGATGCATCACACGGAGCAGTTCCTCCCTGTGTTGCCAAGGCAAAACAGCTGCAGAATAGCGTGACACCACATGTGGTATGCTGGAGGGGCACTGTGACTTGTCCCTGCAGTGGAGGCTGAGGACATGGTGGAGGATGAGGAGGCAGAGGCGGACTTTGTCTCTGGCCCAACGGCATGAGAACGTGGAGGCGGAAGCGGCAACACCTCGCCAAGTTGCTGGTGTGGCTGTGCAGGAACCACATTCACCCAGTGGGCTGTAAAGGACATGTATTGTCCCTGATCATAGTTAAAGCTCCACATGTCGGTGCTGCCATGCACTTTGACAGGCTCAAGGACTGTCCCACGTTCTGTTCTACATGTGTGTGCAGGGCTGGTACTGCCTTTTTGGCAAAGAAATGACGGCATGGGACTCCCCACCTCGGCACAAGCCATCAGTTCTATGAAAGGTGCAGAGTCCACCACTTGGAAAGGGAGGCGCTAAAGCACTAGCAACTTGGACAGGAGCACATTCAGCTTCTGCGCCGTTGGATGTGTTCACGCATATTGCTGTCTCTTGCCAATCGCTTCAGTGTTCAAATGCTGACAGAATGCGTGACGAGGAGTAGGAGGAGCAGGAGCATCAGGACTGGCAGTTGATGGGAGGACAGCTCCCTTCGGCTGAGGTGCTGGAGCCTTTACTGCCATAAACTGGGTGCGTGCCAATGAGTGATGCAGTGGTTATTGCAGCAGGCTGGACCACCACATCAGAGGCACGGTTCTCCCAGGCCACTGTATGGTGATGCTGCATATATTGACGCAGGGCCGTAGTGCCAACATTGGCACCCTGGCCACGCTTCAGTTACTGCCAAAAGATTCTACATATTGCTATGTTCACCTCCTCCAGCGGCTTCACAAAAAACTTCCACACCGCCGAGTAGGTGATTTTCTCCCCAACAGTCCGCACTGACTGATTGGTACCACAACTGCCTCCGTGAACCCCTGCACCACTAATTCCCGGGCAGGTAGGCTGCTGCGAAGCAGTGCCCATTTGGATCCCGGCCACAAAATGCTTTCACCAGGAAAAAAATGAAGCAGTGAAGTGCATATAGATTTTTCTTTTTTACAGAGATACGCTCTTATATGCTTTCAACAAGAAAAATTTAAGCAGTGAAGTGCGTATAGATTTTTATTTTTGTTACTGAAATAGGCCACCAAATGCTTTCAACAGGAAAAAATTAAGCAGTGAAGTGCGTATAGATTTTTATTTTTTTACAGAAATATGACCATATACGCTTTCACCAGGAGAAAATTAAGCAGTGAAATGAGTATATATATTTTTTTTTTTACAGAAATATGCCCCTATGCGCTTTCAACAGGAAAAGATTAAGCAGTGAAGTGCGCATAGATTTTAGTTTTTTTTTACAAAAATACGCTCCTATATGCTTTCAACAGGAAAAAATGAAGCAGTGAAGTGCGTACAGATTTTTCTTTTTTTACAGAAATAAGACCCTGTATGCTTTCAAGAGGAAAAAATTAAGCAGTGAAGTGAATATAGATTTTTCTTTTTGTTACTGAAATTGGCCACCAAACACTTTGACCAGGAAAAAATATATTTTTTTTACTAAAATACGCCCCTATACGCTTTCAACTGAAATAACTGCAACAGTGCAGTGTGTATATTTTTTCTTTTTTTAGTGAAATACGCCCTTATACGCTTTCAACAGAAATAACTTAACGGGAACCTGTCACCGGGATTTTGTGTATAGAGCTCAGGACATGGGTTACTAGATCGCCATTAGCACATCCGCAATATCCAGTCCCCATAGCTCTGTGTGCTTTTATTGTGTAAAAAAAAGATTTTGTACATATGCAAATTAACCTGAGATAAGTCCTGTCCCTGAGAGGAGTCCAGCGTGAAAAGCCCAGCACCACCCGCATCCTCAGAATCTCCTCCTTGCTCCCCGACGTCAGAAAGCTAGAGCGACGTAATCTCGCGATGCACAAGCTAGCGCATGCACAGTTCGTTCCCCTATACGATTTCAACTGAAATAACTGTAACAGTGCAGTGTGTATATATTTTTTTTTTTTTGTGAAATACGCCCCTATACGCTTTCAACATAAATAACTGCAACAGTGCAGTGCGTATATTTTTTTCTTTGTTTACTGAAATACGCCTCTACAGTATATGCTTTCACCAGAAAAAAATTAAACAGTGAACTGCGTATATATTTTTCTTGTAGTACTGAAATACGCCCCTATACGCTTTCATCTGAAATAACTGCAACAGTGCAGTGTGTATATTTTTTTCTTTTTTTAGTGAAATACGCCCTTATACGCTTTCAACAGAAATAACTTAACGGGAACCTGTCACCGTGATTTTGTGTATAGAGCTCAGGACATGGGTTACTAGATGGTCATTAGCACATCTGCAATACCCAGTCCCCATAGCTCTGTGTGCTTTTATTGTGTAAAAAAAAATGAAATGCGCCCCTATACGCTTTCTCCAGAAAAAACTGCAACAGTGCAGAGCGTATATATTTGTATTTTTCCACAGATATAAGCCACTAAAGGTTTTTCAACATAGCACTTGCACCCCAAGAACAAATAGCTGGAATGACAGAGCAGTATAATGGCTATTTGGATCCCCAAATAAATCGCTTTGCTATCGCTATCCCTAGCGTCTTCTGACATCTCTCCCTGCACTAAGAAGCTGTGAAATGATTCCTCCCTATCCTTTCCCTGCTCTTATAAATCATTTTTTCAGTTTCTTTTTTCACAAGGAGGTTTTTCTACTTGCTATCCCTAGCACCTTCTCATGTCTGTCCCTGCACTCTGAACGCTGGAAAATGGCAAAATCTAAAATGGCTGCCGTATTTATAAGGCTGTGACATCACAGGGCTGGCTGCTGATTGGCTGCATGCATGCATGTCAATCTGGGTGATCCCGCCTTCCCAGAGTTCCTTGGCCCATGTCCTCAGTCCTCACATGTGTAGCTGCCATCTTAGGAAAAATTATGATTCGTTACCACGAAGCGCAAGGAAATTTGCATTCGTTGCAAATCAAAGTTTTCCTGAAATTCGTAACAAATTCCACTTCGTCAGCTTCAATTTGCTCATCTCTAATCATAATAATGTGACTCGACCGTGTATATCAAGATATATCAAGGAGGCCGTTGTAACCCTCCAGAAGGTTTCATTTATTACTGCATTATAACATATGTTAGACTAGCAGCCATTTAGGTCAATAGCAATCAGCATGGAATTGAGTTGTGATTACCTATATCAAATAGGTCATTTATTGATGCTTAGGTCACCTAGGTAATACTTGTTTAAATTAGATAGAAGCAATAGATACTTAAAGTGTATACTGTATGTGCACACACATTTCTCTGATGATTATGCTGTATATACTACTTTGCATATTACTTCTGCCCTTTATTTCAATTCCCATACCTTTAAAGTGCTTTGAAATCTATAGTAAATAATAAAAATTCCCATATATTCATGTTTAATTTTCTGTGTAATTTGTGGGTAATAAAATTAGCTTTGTTTTCACCAATATAAAAGTATATGAAAAATATGGAAACAGATGAGCACTGTAACTCAGTTACCATTACTTCTCTAGAGTTTTTTAGAGAGTGACTTTTCCCAGGACCGCTTTTTCCATAGGGAAAAGAGTGCTGAAGAGGACATGTGTGATGGGCACTTTGGGGACATCTGTGGCAGGTACTCAGATAGACTGTATAGCGGGCACTCTGGGGTTAAACCTGTGGCAGACATCCCAACAGCAAGCAGTGGATGAAAGTCAAGTGGGCAACTTGGACTCAGGCAGCAAGAACAGGGCATCCTGTGGGCTGTTGTACTGAGTGGGGGCAAAAGAGGTATATGTTTAGGGGTATCTGTGTCATTTAAAAATGATTCAGGAAATTTGGGGGCTAAATTTTTAAAGTCTATCATCTGGTTAAAATCCGTTCTCTGATCAAATAGTTTTTTTTTTTGCAGTGTACTGTTCTGGATTTACAATATAATAATTACATGCTAACTATAGCAAGAAAAGTAAGCAATAATCATATTTGTGATAGAAATGGTATGGAAGACAGTAAAATATTTATACAGGAAATCCCCAAATATATATATTTTTTTTATCAAGTAGCAGTCTCCATTTTTCCCTCTGTGCACACCTGGTCCCAGCAATTATTCTAATTTTATCTTGGTGGCAAAACTACATTTTCCGAGAATTATTTGTTTGTTGCTCCTGGAAACTGTGTAGAGAAAACACAAATTTTGTGTGCCATGCCACCAGGATACAACAGTAGGTTTGCTTGAAGCTTAATGGAAAACTATAACATTGTGCAGAAATTGTTAAAGAGCCTATGTCAGCATGATCAACCCCTAGTAAACCAGGGATATTGTCCGCTAGAGTTTATCATTCTGGTTACAAAGATACCATTTTCTACCCCTGTTTCAGGCATAGAAAAAAGGTCTAAATGCAAGACAGCAAGGAAGCTTCCTTACATTTAGAAGCAGATCCACTGTCAGCGATGGGGCTTTATTAAGACCGGTGTCTAAAACTCTGGTCCTTAATAAATGTGTCCCTAAGTCTAATATTGTAGATAGTGTAGATTTGGCAGTCTAAAGATGTGCCAAATTTTCCACTTTGGGGAGAATTTATCATGAGGATAGTACTTTAAGTCAGTTTAGCTAGAGTCTGTGTTGGCGTACTTTATGCTGCATTTATCAAATGTCTCATGTTGTTTCATAAATTTGTCTCATCCTTTAACCTAACACTTTTGTCTAGAAAAGCTACTCCAGTTTTCCTACTCGACTTTTTGAAGCCAGAATTCTGGAGTCAAGGCATTATAAATCAGGGTTTTTAATGTTACTACAACTATTAGTTGGCTGGCTTACCTAGAGAAAATTTAGTGCCAAAATTTTAATACAATTTTGCCACATTTTGGTGGTCTTATCAGTAACTGCAAGCTTCCTTTATATGTACACCTACTCAGGTGGTCAGTTATTGATATGATGACTCACTTGGGCAACTGAGCTGAGAAAGGAAAGAGATTTTAATTAATACATTACAAGTTTTGCTGAATAATTTCTCTGAAAACAATATTTTTTGTCTACTCAGCTCCTCCTGCTCTATACCATGCTGATTGCAGATTACACTACATTTTATGGTGACGCATTCTTTTAAAAAAAGACTTTGTCATCACATAATAAATACATTAAGATGCTAATAGTTTTGTGTTTTGACAGGTCCTGATTTGCCAAAAGACTCCAAGTGATGGTGCCTAATCTGTTTTTATTTTCTCCTTACAGAATGAATCTATTTCCTGAACATAATTATGGAGGCTACCATTTTGCTGGAGCTGTTCTTAACAGCATTTAGAAAACATTAAGAAAATTGCTTTATGGCAGCCACATAGGCCCATAGACACAAATGGTCTGGAGCTGACCATATTGACTTCTATGGGAGTTTTCTTTTTTAGGCATGCTCTGTGACCTGTGTAGGGGTCATTTTACAAGTAAGGAGTGGATAAGCTCTGACAATCACCTACTGTGAATGGGGGATCCTGTGTTTTCTATACACAGAGGTGATATATGTCATTCTAAACCTACCTGTAATCCCAAGCAAATAACTGAAGACCAAAAAGTGTTTTTTGTTTAAATATAAATATTGACAGGGAAAATTTAAAATAACATCAACAAAAGTACTTTAAAAATGTGTTTAACTTAAAAATGTGATTTAAACAATAGGCCATTTTTTGATGACACATTCTCTATTAAAGTATAACTCAAGTATTCCTTCTTCCCAGAATATGTGTGAGCTATAAGCCTCCTCACGCAGATTAAGGTGCTCTCCCCAAGAAGAGATAGTACCCCCCAAATTCTTCAATTTAAAAACCAGTACCTATAAATTAATTAGGCGTTTGTGCACTATTGTTTTGCTCCTTTTTATTTTAAACAGATGTGTCTTCCTTATATTTCCTTTTGTCCTAACATATCCCATATTGTGCCCTTTCTATGTGTGTAAACTAGCAGCCACAATGTTGCAATGTTAAGTTGAGTATAATAAGAAATTAGAGTCCCTAAAATTAAACTGTTTTAGGCAATATTTCCGTGTAAGATAATTTTTTTGGCTATTTAGGACATTAAGGAATCTTGTAGAAAAGTTTAGTTACTCTTTAATTATAACTGTAAATCACTTCTCATTCTCTGTGTCTGTCTCTCTACCCCTCCCTTTATCTCTACCTTCTACACCCCCAGATCCTCTGCATAAACTTTGATCTAATCTTATTTAAATAAAAATTGGGTTGAATCTGATTTGCTTAGGATCAATTCGCTCATCTCTACACAGGTATAATACAGCATACTGTAGAGTGAGCCTGCAGTACAGTATATAGCCTGACATAACAAGTTATGTACCTGGTCGGCGACCACAGATACCCTCCTGATTCCTGAATTCAATTTGGACCAACCTACAACATGAGGCCACTTTTATTTATTTTTTCCAGGCCCACTTTAAGTTCCCAGTGCATCCCTGGTTCCCCTGCTGGGCTCCCCCCCCACCCCCCTGCCCAAGATTGTAAAAGACGGACCTGTCCTAATCAGCTAAATGTCTGCTCACAATCAAAGAAGTGTTGTCATTATAATATCCCTTTAACTTTGCAACTAAACTTGGCACTAACTATTAGGACTTTTATTCAACGTTCTCCTATTACTGTGACTTCAGTAATAGAGCTACAGTCAGGTCCATAAATATTGGAACATCGACACAATTCTAACATTTTTGGCTCTATACACCACCACAATCGATTTGAAATGAAGCGAACAAGATGTGCTTTAACTGCAGACTGTCAGCTTTAATTTGAGGGTATTTACATCCAAATCAGGTGAACGGTGTAGGAATTACAACAGTTTGCATATGAGCATCCCACTTGTTAAGGGACTAAAAGTAATGGGACAATTGGCTTCTCAGCTGTTCCATGGCCAGGTGTGTGTTATTCCCTCATTATCCTAATTACAATCAGCAGATAAAAGGTCCAGAGTTCATTTCAAGTGTGCTATTTGCATTTGGAATCTGTTACTGTCAACTCTCAAGATGAGATCCAAAGAGCTGTCACTATCAGTGAAACAAGCCATCATTAGGCTGAAAAAACAAAACAAACCCATCAGAGAGATAGCAAAAACATTAGGCCTGGCCAAAACAACTGTTTGGAACATTCCTAAAAAGAAGGAACGCACCGGTGAGCTCAGCAACACCAAAAGACCCTGAAGACCAAGGAAAACAACTGTGGTGGATGACCGAAGAATTCTTTCCCTGGTGAAGAAAACACCCTTCTCAACAGTTGACCAGATCAAGAACACACTCCAGGATGTAGGTGTATGTGTGTCAAAGTCAACAATCAAGAGAAGACTTCACCAGAGTGAATTCAGAGGGTTTACCACAAGATGTAAACCATTGGTTAGCCTCAAAAACAGGAAGGCCAGATTAGAGTTTGCCAAACGACATCTAAAAAAGCCTTCACAGTTCTGGAACAACATCCTATGGACAGATGAGACCAAAATCAACTTGTACCAGAGTAATAGGAAGAGAAGAGTATGGAGAAGGAAATGAACTGCTCATGATCCTAAGCATACCACCTCATCAGTGAAGCATGGTGGTGGTAGTGTCATGGCATGTATGGATGCCAATGGAACTGGTTCTCTTGTATTTATTGATGATGTGACTGCTGACAAAAGCAACAGGATGAATTCTGAAGTGTTTCGGGCAATATTATCTGCTCATATTCAGCCAAATACTTCAGAAGTCATTGGACGGTGCTTCACAGTGCAGATGGACAATGACCCAAAGCATACTGCAAAAGCAACAAAAGAGTTTTTTAAGGGAAAGAAGTGGAATGTTATGCAATGGTCAAGTCAATCACCTGACCTGAATCCGATTGAGCATGCATTTCACTTGCTGAAGACAAAACTGAAGGGAAAATGCCCCAAGAACAAACAGGAACTGAAGACAGTTGCAGTAGAGGCCTGGCAGAGCATCACCAGGGATGAAACCCAGCATCTGGTGATGTCTATGTGTTCCAGACTTCAGGCTGTAATTTACTGCAAAAGATTTGCAACCAAGTATTAAAAAGTGAAAGTTTGAGTTAAGATTATTATTCTGTCCCAATACTTTTGGACCCTTAACAAGTGGGATGCACATATGCAAACTGTTGTAATTCCTACACCATTCACCTGATTTTGATTTAAATACCCTCAAATTAAAGCTGACAGTCTGCAGTTAAAGCACATCTTGTTCGTTTCATTTCAAATCCATTGTGGGGGAGTATAGAGCCAAAAATGTTAGAATTGTGTTGATGTTCCAATATGAGGACGGCGATACAGATGACTATGGAGATGAGTGCTTCCATGCTGGAAGTGCTCATCTCCCTGTGCTCTGCCGCCGCCGCCACTGCTGCCCGCCACACCCCCCTCGCAACGACACTGGCAAGGCCCCCGCCAGCGCGAGGCCTTAGGCGGCGGTCTAATTGGCCTAATGGAAGAGCCGCCTCTGCTGCCAGTCGGAGCCAGTGGAAAGTTAGGGGGTATATGAATTCCTGAAGGTGCCATCTCAGCTCAGTGCATCACTGATATAAGTTTAACTGTAAAATTATAACAAAAGCAATTCCATAATAAACTTCACTTTGTGCTGTGCATCCTAAAACTAGTATCTCAAAAGTACTTTACACTACAGTAAAATGCCACCAATGTTTGGGAATGTTACAAGAATGCTACAAGTTAACATATCAGACATTGCAACAGTGTGTTAATTGTAAAACACAGCTGCTGGTTTTCTGCAGTTTTGTGCCAAGAAGACCATTCATAGAAGCTGGCCACATTGCTGACTGTGTAGTTGGTGTTGAATGAGTCCTGACGTGTGTAGGACAATAGGACTCCTAATGAAAGGTTCCATCAGTATAGATTGTGTTTCCATTATGGAAGGTTCAATATATTCCTTTATCTCTTAAGTAACCATCTGAAGCAGAAGCCTTTCACATTGGCATTGACAAAACATGGAAATATATCTACAGAAAACCAAATACTCTATAAAATCAATAAAGCAGGATTGCATTCCTTCTGAAGTTTATGGAAATATATTTGGAAATTAGAGGTTACTAATACAGTCAAACCAGTAACTTACTTAAAAAGGCTAGGATAACTTGTTAACCCCTTAAGGACCAGGCTCATTTTCACCTTAAGGACCAGGCCATTTTTTGCAAATCTGACCAGTGTCACTTTATGTGTAAATAACTTTAAAACTCTTTTACTTATCCAGGCAATTTTGAGAGGGTTTATTCATCACATATTGTACTTCATGACACTGGTAAAATAGAGTTAAAAAAATTCATTTTTATTTATAAAAAAAATACCAAATTTACCAAAGATTTTAAAAAAATTTGCAAATTTACAAGTTTCAATTTCTCTACGTCTATAATACATATTAATACCTCCAAAAATAGTTATTAATTTACATTCACCATATGTCTACTTCATGTTTGGATCATTTTGGGAATGCCATTTAATTTTTTGGGGATGTTACAAGGCTTAGAAGTTTAGAAGCAAATCTTAAATTTTTTCAGAAATTTTCCAAAACCCACTTTTTAAGGACCAGTTCAGGTCTGAAGTCACTTTGTGAGGGTTACATAATAGAAATCACCCAAAAATGACCCTATTGTAGAAACTACACCCCTCAAGGTATTCAAAACTGATTTAACAAACATTGTTAACCCTTTAGGTGTTCCACAAGAGTTAATGGCAAATGGAGATAAAACTTCAGAATTTCAATTTCTTGGCAAATTTTCCATTTTTATCCATTTTTTTCCAGTAATAAAGCAAGGGTTAACAGCCAAACAAAACTCAATATTTATTTCCCTGATTCTGTAGTTTGCAGAAACACCCCATATGTGGTTCTAAACTGCTGTACGGGCACACAGCAGGGCACAGAAGGAAGGGAACGCCATTTGGTTTTTGGGAGGCAGATTTTGCTGGACTGGTTGATTTATACCATGTCCCATTTGAAGCCCCCCTGATGCACCTCTACAGTAGAAATTCCCAAAAAGTGACCCCATTTTGGAAACTACGGGATAAGGTGGCAGCTTCGTTGGCACTATTTTAGGGTAAATATGATTTTTGCTTGCTCTATATTACACTTTTTTTGAAGCAAGATAACAAAAAATAGAAATTCAGAAATTTAATCTCAATTTCCCAATAACTCTTTTGGAACACCTAAAGGATTAACAAAGTTTGTAAAATCAGTTTTGAATACCTTGAGGGGTGTAGTTTCTTAGATGGAGTCCCTTTTTTTGTGTTTCTACTCTAGGGGTACATCAGGGGGGCTTTAAATGGCACATGGTGTCAAAAAACCAGTCCAACAAAATCTGCCTTCCAAAAACCATATGGAGTTCCCTTCCTTCTGTGCCCTGCCGTTTGGCCATACAGCAGTTTACGACCACATATGGTGAGTTTCTGCAAACTACAGAATCAGGGAAATAAATACTGTTTTGTTTGGCTGTTAACCCTTGCTTTGTTACTGGAAAAATTGATTAAAATGGAAAAGTTGCTAAACAAATAGCTGTTTTGGAACCATTTTTATTTTTTAGTTATTTACATTGTTGATCTGACAGGTTAGATCGTGTGCTATTTCTATAGAGCAGGTTGTTATGGACGTGACAATACCAAATATAACCACTTTTGGGAGGGTTTGTTTAAGTTTTTACATTACAAAGAATTATTTTTTTAGTGTCTCCATATTCTGAAAGCCATATTATTATAATTATTTTTTGGGCGACTGTCTTATGTAGAGGCTCATTTTCTGAGGGATGAGATTTCGGTTTGATTGGCACTATCTTGGTGTGCATATGACATTTTGATCGCTTGCTATTACACCTTTTGTGATGTAATGTGACAAAAATGGCTTTTGACACCGTATTTATATTTTTTTTTGCTGTGTTCACCTGAGGGGTTAGGTCATGTGTTATTTTTATAGAGCAGGTTTTTAAGGACGCGGCAATACCTATTATGTATACTTTTTTTTATTTATTTAAGTTTTACACAATAATATCATTTTTTAAACAAAAATAAAATCATGTTTTAATGTCTCCATAGTCTGAGAGCCATATTTTTTTATTTTTTGGGGCGATTGTCCTGTGTAGGGACAAATTTTTTGCGGGATGAGATGGCGAGTTGATTGGTACTACTTTAGGAGGCATATAACTTTTTGATCGCTTGATATTACACTTTTTGTGTTGTGAGGTGACAAAAATAGCTTTTTTGGCACTGTTTTTTTAAAAAGTTTTTTATGTAGGTCATGTGATATTTTTATAGAGCAGGTTCTTACGGACGCTGCGATGCCTAATATGTATAGTTTTTTAATTTATTTTACTTTAACACAATAACAGCATTTTAGAAAAAAAGAAATCATGTTTTAGTGTCTTCATAGTCTGAGAGCCATATTTTTTTTTACTTTTTGGGCGATTGTCTCATGTAGGGGCTAATTTTTTACAGGTTGAGGTGCCAATTTGATTGGTATCATTTTGGCGTACATACGACTTTTTTGATCATTTTTATTACCTTTTTTGGGAAGTAAGGTGGGCAATTTTAATTTCCTCATATTTTTTTTTTTTTTATGGCGTTCACCGTGCGGGGAAAGAAACATGACCGTTACATAGATCAGGTCATTACAGACGTGGTTATAGCAAACATGTGTAGTGCATTTTATTTTAAAAATTTAAATAAAATGCACTACACATGTTTCATATAACCGCGTCCGTAATGACCTGATCTATGTAACGGTCATGTTTCTATTCCCGCACGGTGAACGCCATAAAAAAAAATCTGTGATAAATGTGTTTTGTTATTTTTACATTTCTTTCACTTCAAAAAAAATATTTTGACCCAGACCCACTTGGTTCTGGAAGATCCAGTGGGTCTTATGTCTGTATAATACAATACAGTACACTATATAGTGTACTGTACTGTATTTTCACTTTACAATTGGTCTGATCAGACTTCTGCTTTTAGCAGAAGTCTGTTTAGACTTAACCTTACCATGGCAAGCCGGAAGCCTGTGAAGGTGTCCGGTTGCCATAGTAACCATCACCTGCTGCCACAACAGAGCAGCGGGTGATGGGGAGGGGGGCCTCTCTCTCTTTGATCTCGTCAAGAATTGGGGGCTAAAACGGCAGTGCAGCCCCTGATGGGAGAGGGAGGGAGCTCCCTCCCTGTTAACCCCTTCCATACAGCGGTCCCTACGGACCGTGGCATGGAAGGGGTTAAACGGCTGACATCACAGCATAGATGTCAGCCATTTCAAGCAGAGTGTCAGCAATGTGCTGACACTCTGCTAAAACTGCTCTGCCATCCTGGAAATTAGAGGGGGTGGGCAGGATGATAGCGTGCCCGCCCACACCCCCCGCACCGCCTGCACCCCCCTGCACAGCCCGCTGGCACATAACAATGAGGGCTGCAGGGAGAGGGGTTAAAAATTAAAAGATGTGTCATTTTGAAGTTTCTGATCCCCGCGGTCACAAAATTCCGAAAGCGCTGCAAATTGCAGGTCTGAATTGACCTGTAGTTTGCAGCGATCATCAATACGCAGGGTCACAGGACCCCCCTCGGCATTGTCACAGAGTGCCTGCTGAATTATTTCAGCAGGCACTCTGTTCCGAACACCACCCGCCGCGCAGTGGTGATCGGAAATACACAGGGCATACAGGTACGCCCTGTGTCCTTGAGTACCGGGACATCAGGGCGTACCTGTACGCCCTGTGTCCCCAAGAGGTTAAATGAAGGTATCTTCCAGCATCGTTTGTGTGATGTCTCAACACTTACAGATATGCCTTTTTGCTAATTTTTCAGTGAGCTCAACTGCTCTTTCTTTTCAGGTTAGATCGAGTTTGCTCTCTTCTCTCATGACTGAAGTGGAAATTTTGTACACCATCCTTACTTTCCTGTCAATCTTAAGCATGGAGTATTGTTCATGTCAGGGCCGGCCTTAGTGTTGTGCGACTTGTGCACCAGACTGTCCTTTCTCCTGGGCACCCGGTCACTGGATCAATTCACCTGGTTTCCTGGTGTCCCTGCACTCCATTGTATAATTGTCTACAGGATGCAGAATTCATAATTAACACTGGATGGACATCCAGCAATGGCAGGACAAGGGAACCATTGGTTCCCTGCCAGGCCATTTGGAACTCAGGCGCTGTTGTGATTCAGGCTGTGCAATTATGTTATTGTGCCGCCCTTGATATAGCACAGATGACCTGGCCTAAAGAGGCCGGGAGAGCATAGCTGGATAACTTTGTGGGATTGACATGAAAAGGTGAGTATTATAATGGGGCACAGAACATGGGGGCACAGATCATGTATCCATCACTATAAAAGGGGGCACAGAGCATATCTCACTATATAAAGGGGAAACAAAACATGAGAGAGCAGAGCATGTAGCACTATATAAGGCACAGAGCATGTAGTACTATATAAGGTGGAACACAGCATGGGGGCACAGGGCCTGTAGGACTATATAAAGAGCCACAGAGCATGCTCAGTGGGTTTACTTGCATAAAACATGTCTTAATATTCTGATGATTTGTCAGCTCTGCTATATCTGCATAATATAGATCTTATCACATTTTAATATATATAATGCAGCTGTATTTACATGATCATGTTTTGTCATCACTCTTTTTTAGGCTAGTAGTGCACGTTTCTCCACCTCATATACTGTTAAAGAGATTTTCCAGAGCTCAGGTATTGATGACCTATCCTCAGGAGGTCCAACATCCAGCAGCCACCAGTGTTGGAAACTATACAGTCGAGGGAAGGCTCTGTCTACTGAGTAGCTTCCAGAGATAGTACTGTATACTGTGGCCCAGCTCCCATTCAAGTGAATGGTAGCTGAGCAGCAGTACCGCGTGGCACGGCCACTACATAAAGGATGGAACCTTGCACTTTCGGCTCCATCCACTGTACAGTGTTCAAAACTGCCAACTGCCCGAAACAGACGTTCGCCGGGGGTATTGAATGTCCTGGGGATAGGTCATCAATGCTAACCACTGGAGAGTTCAGAGATTGGTTGAGGGAATAAATTATTTACGAAAAGCCTCAGTCACTGGTTGCAGTGGGTAATTTCCTGTGACTCAAGAAGCAAAAATAAGCAGAGACCAGAGGAAAATGAGAATGGAGATTGATGAAGTGAGTATGACATATTTTAATACACCATCCTGAGGTTTTTGAAAATAATTTGTATCACCCAGGCAGCCCCTTTTAATTCCCTACAGTTTAGCTGTAACTATAGCTAATTACTTTTTGGTAATTTTCTTATTATGTATGTTCATGCATATGTGTGGTTACAAAGTAAGAAGCCTACTGTGTGTAACACTGAATAAAATGTTCTCATTTATACATCACTATAAACCGACATGCCATACATACACATGTACAGTAGCATGTGCCAGTTCAGCATCTGACACATATTGTCATCTTGGCTGCATCTAAAAGCAATGTTGTCTTTCCAAGGACCACACCATGATGGTTGACATGAAGGGCTGACACATTGGTGGCACAGACTGGAACATGATGTTTGCTAATTCTGTAACGTGTAAAAAAAAAAGGTACAAACAGCTGTTTAAGCATAAAGAGTATAGATGATTAAAAGCAGTGGAATATTGGGTACTAGATTCATCAGAAACACATGGACTTATGGAAGAAGCTGACAATATTTAGATAGAGAGCATTATTTTGTGATATATCATTGATACAAATAAAATAATTACATTGGTGAGCTCTGTAGTAGACCACCATAAATGGACAGTATAAAAAACTGGCATTAAATACACAAAGCACTATAGCCAATTTTTCTGGAACATATTACATACAATTCATTTATGAAAAATGTCAAATAAACAACCCTGTTATTAAGTCTGCCACATGCTGCATTAGGGTAAAGACCAGTGAACCATTTGTAATGTGCAACTTGTAACAGTCATCCAGACTTTCATTGCAAACTTCTAGGAATTCATTAATTCTAGCAGGAATAATAAAGGGACTGCACAGCATGAAGTCATAAGAATAGATGCTCAAGAAAGAGGTGCATGTAGTTGCTAAAACAGACATGTCAGGAGAGGTTAAAGGTCCTCTTTAAATAGTTATTTGCCTAGAATACTGTCTTAAAGGGGTTATCCAAGTTCTGAAAAAAAATAATATAGCACTGAATATCTGATATATAACTGAGCTAAGCAAGTTTTATGCAAAAAAAAAAATATATTTCCTCATTTCCCTGGTTCTTTTCTGGCCCTTTGTTTACATGCAATAACAACAATCTCTGCCCCTCCCCCTGCTCTGCTAAGGGAGTGAATACAAGAGCTGCCCTGAGTGACATGTCTGCCTGCTGGGAGACTGCAGCTTGTTGTATGTGTAGGACTACAAGTCCCAGCTGTATAATGACACTGCTAAGGGAGTGGATACAAGAGCTGCCCTGAGTGCTGGGAGAAAACAGCAACTTGTAAGCGTAGAACTACAAGTTCCACTTATATAATGACACAGGATCTTCCCCCTACCAGTAATGCTTTGCAGAACTTCTCTTTCAGCTCCTGTGCCCAGCATTTGTCTCCTCACTGCCTGCAGCTACACAGTAAACATTTCAGCCCTGAGTCTGTGCAGCTGAAGGGGTTAAGATTCCTAGGATAGAGCACACAGCCGGCAGTGAAGGGGGGCGTGGCCAGCACAGTGACGTCTCGTTTACAGGCTTGTAAACGACCTTTATCAGAGCAGGGAGAGAAGCTGACATCCATCACAGGTCATGTGACCCTCAGTGACATCTGAGAAACCAGCCACTGGAGATAAAGTGAGTGAATTGGAAAGCTGTTACATTTGCCCAGTTAGGAACATAGAAAGAACAAAAAAATAACTCGGACAACCCCTTTAAGCCCTCCCTTGAACACCAGTGTTGGACGAAGATCAATGACTTTATTAGTATGATCTTCTTACATGTATCTATGACATATCATAAAGTTATTAACTGGATAATGAAAGAATATTGAAGACTAGAAATTGGATTTTGCCAAGAGGTCTATGTTGCATATGATGCATCAGTTACACACCAAATTGTTCCCAAAAAGTAATGCATGTAGGGGAGAATACCTCCATAATATTGCATGCCATAAAATGTGGCAAATTTTCTATGGTCAAGTAAGCTTCTATTAAGTGTTTTTGCATGGCAAGACCACTTACTGTTATCTCACATATATTATTATCATTATAGCCAAATTTACCACCCTAACTCCTCCCACATTTTTTACCCTACATAGACAGTAATATACATGCAGATTGTTCCCGATTGGCGTGCTATTACTTTGTGGAACGTTTCGCCGAATAGTTCACGAAATATCTGCATTTTTGTGGCGAAATTAGTCCCATAGGAATAAATGGCGGAATGTTCAAAACTAGAGTGGGAGCTGACAAAAGCTAGAGTGGGAGCTGAAAAATCAGGACATGATTTCTAAACTGCTACCACTCCCTCATTTTCAAGCCCACCTACACAAATCTTATATCAAAATGTTCAGCTATCCTTGCTGCCACTAAAAATGTCCATGGCTAAGCCATAGTCCTGATAGTTTTCACAATATGACCATTTGTTTGCAACTCATGCTGAGCACTGACATTCATTGAAACTCCACTCTAGCCATCTCAAATTTGAAGGGCAATTTGGTATACCACACTCTGAGGTCTATATATTTTCGTTATTTTTTATTTTTTTTTGCTATTTCTCTCGTCTTCCCCTTTTAAGCTCTTGGACACAGTGATATCAATATCAAATAATGGCATGTATGGGTAAACGTTTGTTTGACGGTGTTACCAAACATTACATTGCATGCTTTCTTATATTAAAAACCTTATTGGAGACAGATAGTGCTTAAAAACACACAGTGTTATGGGGAAAAAATAGTGGTTTGTTGAGACCAAGTGTCCAAAAATAATGCCTTAACTGGGGAAGATCATTGCCCATATTTATACACACATGTGTTAATGTTATAACAAGCAGTGGGTTGTTATGCACCAAAAATTATATCTGGGGACAGAATGCCTGCCTGCACAAGTGTTAATTGTCAAAAGAAACTGTGGCTTGGTCTGAACAAGCCTGGAAAAATTCTCCCAGGCTTGGTTAGGCCAAACAGCAATGCAATATGGATGGAGGAGAGGGTAACAGTGGCATATGGCTGCAATATTAGGGGCAGCCATAGCAGCACAGCATGGAACAGACAAGGCAGTAGATGTTTATGCAGCTGTTTAGAGGTAGTATTAGTGGTGGCTATGCAGCAGTAATGGTAGTGGCAGTAGGAGTAATGAAATTGTCATTAGGGGAATTATCAAAGGGAGTAGCAGCTGCAGCAGCAGTCATATAATATGGAACATGACGGTAGCAGACTGACAGCGGCAGCAGCTTGACGGAGGCAGAGGCAGCATAAACTGCCATACAGTTTAGAACATAATGGTTAAATTTGACAATAGTGATGTTGGAGGAGGACACTGGTGGAGGCAACTTTGAGCATCACGATGCCCCCTGTCATGCTGAAATTCCTCCCTGAGATGACACGTGAGACTGGAAAACAAAGAACAGTGAGAGCATACTGGGCCAGTTCAGGGAACACAATATGCACTATAAAAAGGCCAGAGTCCAAGTAGGACTGAACTTGGTTGTTCAGACAGTACATCTCTGTTTGCTGATTTGCGTCAACTGGCTGCTGCTACCGATTTTGCTTCTTGTTCTACAGGAAACAGTGGAAGGTGGGCGACACAGCAGTTGGTGGAGAAGGGCCTCAGACATGGGAAGTAAATAGAAGGTGTCCGCTTGCCAAAAGCTGCAGCAATTTCCACACACAGTGTATCCTTGTAATAAATCAATTTAGCCTACCCTTTAACAACAGCAAAACATTCCCTCATTTTGCTTTGATAGCGAGGGTCTAAAAGCATGGCTATACAGTAATCATGAGATTACTTGATGGTAAGGAAATGGCAGTCAGCAACAAAGCATTTAGCTTGCCATTCTAGCTAGCCTGCCCAAGGACCCAGTTCTTCTCCTCCCCACACAAAGATAATTGGTCATCATGAAAGGTGTTATTCTCGTTACCAGCAGCCTCCTGCTCTTCCTCTACCACTGACTCCTCCAGTGGTAGATTTGCATCCTCCTTTTCCATGAGACTTTCTCCATGTGGGTTCCCAACAGCTACAAGGTGAACAGCAAAATGTATAATCTGTTCCTCTTCTGCCATCCCTTGTTTCATCAGTGTGAGTGTCTGCGTTAAATATCAGGGAGATAACATTGCTTATACTGCAGTTGTCCCTACTGACAAATCTGGTGGCCTCTTTGACAGGCCTGAGTACACGACAGGCATGTCTGATGAGCTGCCACTACCTGACCTCAAAACAACTCATGCTCCCTGCTGTGATGCTCTGGTGGATGACAAAATCATTCCCTGCTTTACACTGCTTGTACAGATGATTTAGCATATGCATGTTGGAATTCCAGCAAGTTGGAACTTCACAGATCAAGCAGTGAAATGGGAGACCGTTCTGTAGCTACAAGTCTAGAAGTGTGTTCCTTGCCAAATAAGAATGGCTGAAATGCCAGAACAGTGTCCTGCATGACTGTGAAAACCACTGCATGACTAAATTTATCACATGCGGCATGCAGGGAGCATATGTTATTTCCCATAAATGCAACACAGCTACGATGTTCCTGCCATTGTCGTTGACTACCTTGCCCAGTTGGAGTTGGTGGGGAGATATCCAATGGTGTGTTTTCTGTTTGATGCACTTTAGCAAGTGATCGGCTCTGTGGTTACTCTTACCCAGGCCGAACCGCTCTAAAATGGCATGACAATGCTTATCTTAGTACCTAATGATAGGAGGAAGGGGGAGCGATTGCTATAGCCCTGCTCCTGCTCTGAGGATGGAAGGCTGTTCATTGAGGAGGATATTTAGGAGGCAGATAAGTACCAGACTGACACAAAACTATAGTGTAATAGGACTTGACCTTCTTGCTGCAGTGTTGTCTTGCTGCTACCACAAAAAACATTGACCCAGTGGGCCATGAAAGACTTGTACTGTGCCTGCCCATAACAACTGCTTCAGGTCTCCCCTGTGGCATGCACCTTGCCACACAGTGAGAATTGCAAGGAAAGGCCTTCATTCTCCTCCCCATGAGAGTGCAAGTACAGAGACTGCTTTTTTGGAGAAATAAAGGCAGCAGAAGTATTACAACATCAATTGCACCACCAGCAACTTGGCCAGGTGGGCGTTAAGCTTGCCCACCAGCGGGTTGCTGGGCATGTAGCGTTCTTTCCTGGACACACATTCCATTATCGATGGGTAATTACAGATTGAAGTAGGAGGAGGAGAAGGAAGTATTCTGAGCGGGAGAAGCAGTTAGTGATGATGACGATGAAAAGGACACTACTGAACAAGAATGCAGCCTGGCTGCCACAAAGGATGTCAGGAGACACTCTTGTTGCACTAGCAGGTGACCATTTCTATGTATTGACAGTAATTGGTGATGCCGCTTCTCGTGGTTCAATAAAGCCATGGTGTCTACCTTTGTGTTTGAATGTCAATGACCTATTGCAATCCTGCAGATCTTGCACACGGCAATGCTTTTGTCTTCCGGCACTGTGAATAAAAACTGCCAAATGGGAGATACTCACAAAGAGCTAGCGACAGCCTTGGCCTATATCTGGGATGTTTTGAAATGGCACCCATAGTATCAGTGGCATCATCAGTTCCTGAGCTGACCATAATAGAAGCATATTTGGCCTTTGCAGTTTTTTGGGAGGTTCCTGCTGTATGTTGCTTATGCTCTTTATTGCTGGTGCTGCCACCACATTCCTTCTCCTATGTTAGCTCCCCCTCAGGACCCCGATCCTGCTCCCAGATCCTGTTCAACACACAATGATTGTCATCATCATCCTAAACCTCTATGCCATTTAATCAGTGATATGTCATCTTGGGCTTCTTGCTCCCCCTTCCCTGATTCCCTGCTCTGTATTGGTCCTGAGTGCCAATATCACTACCACTACCCTTACCGCCACCACTGTGACTACAAGTACCACTACTACCACCACCATCGCTATGCATGAGGTCCCCTGCCTCCTCTTGAACCTCCTTCTCATGACAGTCCAAACATTGACTGTTTTCACACAAGACATAAACAGGGAGAATATCTTAAGTATCTTCCATAATGTGGAGGGCTCTAGGAGGGCAGAGTAAAGTCAGAGAGGATGCAGATGAAAGGCTTGTCTGGGGTTGCAAGGAGACGAAGCAGGCTCAATTCTTTGACCCCTGGATCCAAGGCATGATGTCAGACACAGAAGGGACATACACATCATGCTATATATCTTGATATGAGAGGAGGGATTAGCCATCCAGTCCACATCCTCATGTAAATGTCTTTGAGCTATGCGTTCAATAACACAGGTAGAAAAATGGCGTTATTTCCATAAAATGTTTTTGTTATAATGCAATGAATTTAATAATAACAAGGATACAGTGCATTGAAAAGTTTTTTAGAAGAAAAAGTACAATGGCTCAGGGTGTATAGCAGAATGCTATTGGGGTGCTGTGCTATAATATGTAGAAACTTGAGGTTATGAAAAAAAGCGGTCTCTATTGGTTCTTATACAGAAAAAAATTAGGTTTGTTTTCTTGCAGGGGTTTTTGTAATGCAGAACTAGCTGCTAGGCTGAGCTGCCATAGCTGTATTAAACACAGTGTGACAAGCTCCTCACTCCTTTAAAGCTTTCCCTGATAAAATTCCCTACAATCTACACAATAATATCACTTTATTCTCCCCCTATAGTGTCCCTTTCAATCACACTACATTAGTGGCTTGTGTCTGAAATTGCATTTTGCCACTACCAGACACATCCTACCAAGTCTGAATCCTAAAACGGTATGGCGATTCTTCTTTCAGGGCAAGACCCCCACACACTTCCTCCCACTGGCCTTTGGTCCTCCATCTCCTTCCTTGTTTGTGGTTTTACCCACCAATATTCATAGTAAAATGGCTCAGCTTAGTCCACAATGAATCGCAGAAGCTTCAGATTAATTTAACGAAAGTGTCTTTTTTAGGTTCAAGTTCAGTTATTAGCAAATCTATAGCAAGTCATACATAGGGAAACAAAGAGGGATAAAATGGAAGGAGGGTAAGGGTGAAACCCAGGTCCAGAAGTCAATCTATCTGTCTGGACTCCAATCAGTTATTTGAAGCCCAGTTATGGAAGTCAGGGTCTAAATGGAAACCATGGTAATCACTGCATTTAACTTGAAGAGATCATAAATTTTGTTTGTGATGTAATTGAGTACATCTGCTCATTATGCCCTAGAAGGAGGTTCTTGTTATTTCCAAAATCTTGGTATTATTTGGCACCTTTTTCCCTTGAATGTCAATAGCAATTTACGAGAAAAACTCTTTGTAGCCTCACATAATAATAATGAGGTACTGTATGGACTTATAGCAGTCTAGGAGATTTGTACAACTGTTTAATACAACATGAATCCGTAATGCAACGGTGTGCAGGAGCCTTTAACAAAATTACTTATAATGCTTAAAAAATGTACAATAATATAAGCTATTAATAACTCCTAACTTTAGTCTTTCTCGTGCAATCTTTTTTGCATGTTGGTCTTGGTAGTTAACAACTTATAAATGACTAAAGTAGTCTATATAGAGAGAAAGCCTCATGAAAATGAGCCCTGCACAACTAGTGGTTGACTTCATTAGAGCCCTCTCAATTCTTCCAGTGAACATAAAAGAAAACAAAGCCTGGATTGTGTCCCTGGTAAGCTTTATTGCTCATTTATTAACTAACTACAGGTTCTTGTAGAGTAATCAATAATACATTAATTACTTGGGGATACAAAGAGGATTGAGACTATTTACATGTGTAATTACCCATACATGACACATGAGCTGAAATATAGGTTCTCACAATGGGAACCAATAACAAGGCTTGTAAAACAACAGCTGTCAGTATTTTATGGATGTGACTACCACTACATGAAACATTACCTTCTGTTTAAATCTACAAACAATAATTTATGAAGTAATAATTCATACTGAACTTTTATAGAATTTTTTGCAATTTATCAAATTAGTAAATTACCTTACATGGAGATTACATTTTATTTTTTTGTATTGGGCTTTAGAGCTTGCAGTAAACAAGGCCAAGGACTGATTCAAACTACCATTCTTGGCTCAGGTAACAAGGTCCATGTGTCGGCCGCATCTCAAGGACTGACCACAGCTTCCCTGACTTGAACTGAGTTCATCATAGTGATTTATGATACAGTCAGTCCCTATCTTATCACGACTTTGTTGTCTTGCACTAACTTGATCATATCAGCACAGTACAATAGTTCATAATCCGACAGGAACTAGCTGTATCAATAAAACACTATGATGCAATCAGTTCAGGTCAAGGGAGCTACAGTTGGTCTGGGAGTTATGGCCAACAGACGGCTTGTGTTTCCCAGTCCCAGTATGGTTGTGTAAATCAGCTCTAAAGCAACAGCATGTATTTTATCTTCAGTAGACATGTACGTATATGTGGGCAACATGGTGGCTCAGTGGTTAGCTCTGTTACATTGCATCAGTGAGGTCCTTAGGTTTGAATCTGACCCAGGGCAACATATGGAGTCTGTATGTTCTCCCTGTGTTTGGGTGAGTTTCCTATAGGTTTTCTGGCTACCTCTGATGAAGGTCACTGTACAAAGCTATGGAATATGTTGAAGCTATAAAAAGGAATACAATTATATGGAATATATATATATACACTGCTCAAAAAAATAAAGGGAACACAAAAATAACACATCCTAGATCTGAATTAATTAAATATTCTTCTGAAATACTTTGTTCTTTACATAGTTGAATGTGCTGACAACAAAATCACACAAAAAAAAAAAAATGGAAATCACATTTTTTAACCCATGGAGGTCTGGATTTGGAGTCACACTCAAAATTAAAGTGGAAAAACACACTACAGGCTGATCCAACTTTGATGTAATGTCCTTAAAACAAGTCAAAATGAGGCTCAGTAGTGTGTGTGGCCTCCACGTGCCTGTATGACCTCCCTACAACGCCTGTGCATGCTCCTGATGAGGTGGCAGACGGTCTCCTGAGGGATCTCCCCCAGACCTGGACTAAAGCATCTGCCAACTCCTGGACAGTCTGTGGTGCAACGTGACGTTGGTGGATAGAGCGAGACATGATGTCCCAGATGTGCTCAATTGGATTCAGGTCTGGGGAATGGCCAGGCCAGTCCATAGCATCAATGCCTTCATCTTGCAGGAACTGCTGACACACTCCAGCCACATGAGGTCTAGCATTGTCTTGCATTAGGAGGAATCCAGGGCCAACCGCACCAGCATATGGTCTCACAAGGGGTCTGAGGATCTCATCTCGGTACCTAATGGCAGTCAGGCTACCTCTGGCGAGCACATGGAGGGCTGTGCAGCCCTCCAAAGAAATGCCACCCCACACCATTACTGACCCAATGCCAAAACGGTCATGCTGGCATTGCTGGAGGATGTTGCAGGCAGCAGAACGTTCTCCACGGCGTCTCCAGACTCTGTCACGTCTGTCACATGTGCTCAGTGTGAACCTGCTTTCATCTGTGAAGAGCACAGGGCGCAAGTGGCGAATTTGCCAATCTTGGTGTTCTCTTGCAAATGCCAAACGTCCTGCACGGTGTTGGGCTGTAAGCACAACCCCCACCTGTGGACGTTGGGCCCTCATATCACCCTCATGGAGTCTGTTTCTGACCGTTTGAGCAGACACATGCACATTTGTGGCCTGCTGGAGGTCATTTTGCAGGGCTCTGGCAGTGCTCCTCCTGTTCCTCCTTGCACAAAGGCGGAGGTAGCGGTCCTGCTGCTGGGTTGTTGCCCTCCTACAGCCTCCTTCACGTCTCCTGATGTACTGGCCTGTCTCCTGGTAGCGCCTTCATGCTCTGGACACTACGCTGACAGACACAGCAAACCTTCTTGCCACAGCTCACATTGATGTGCCATCCTGGATAAGCTGCACTACCTGAGCCGCTTGTGTGGGTTGTAGACTCCGTCTCATGCTACCACTAGAGTGAAAGCACCGCCAGCATTCAAAAGTGACCAAAACATCAGCCAGGAAGCATAGGAACTGAGAAGTGGTCTGTGATAACCACCTGCAGAACCATTCCTTTATTGGGGGTGTCTTGTTAATTGCCTATAATTTCCACTTGTTGTCTATCCCATTTGCACAACAGCATGTGAAATTGATTGTCACTCAGTGTTGCTTCCTAAGTGGACAGTTTGATTTCACAGAAGTGTGATTGACTTGGAGTTACATTGTGTTGTTTAAGTGTTCCCTTTATTTTTTTGAGCAGTGTATATATATATATATATATATATATATATAATTCCTTGTCTATCTACTGGACATATCCTAAGATGTTAAATAAAATAAGAAAAAAATGTATACGTACAGTAGATGCCATATGTTGTTCATAAGCTTGTACGTTAATATTACTCTAATGTATACTTTCTGTACTAAAGGTCTCTGATTGATCCCATCTGTCACCCATAGACTACCATGTTAAAAAAGTATGGGGGGTCATTTATTATGACCGGCGTTTTAGACGCATGTCTTGATAACTCCTGAGATGGTGATGGATCCGCCAAAGTTATGTAGAGGTGACGGCGTTTCCATTGACAGTCTAAATCTATGCCAGCTTCCTTTTTAGACCTGGTGTGAGCGGGGAAAAGTCGCAAATTGCGGCACAACTAACCTTTGCGCCACAATCTGCAACAGAAATACACCAGAAAACTGGTGTATATCAGTTCGTACGTGTTGGTCTTAGATAATACCAGTATCCCAATTTTTTCTGATTTGGGCCAAGTGGATCAGTAGGGCTATATCGCCTTCTGATACAAAATAGTTGTGTAATAAGGTCTGTGAAATGTTAAATTCCATCCAATTCAGTCTACTATGAACGCTATCACTTTTTCCTCATATACTAACTTAACATAACTTGTATTAGTATAGTGGGATGGCTGCCATTTGCCTCACTGGAGGTCACCAAAGACATTACATTAATTGCAGTATATCTAGCCAGTTTATTATAAAGCTCATTGCATTAAATGAAATGCAGTACTGTGAATGCTGACATGGGGATTGACATATAATAAATACACCCTTCCTATATATATATATATATATATATATATATATATTCACATATATATATATTCATATCTATATACCTTTTTAAGTGAGTTCTCTATGTGAAACTTTAGTACACTTGCATCATTAGTATGAAATCAGGTCATCAGAGAAGTCACTATTTAAAGGGACTCTGTCACCTCCCTATACAACTGTTTGCATAGACTCATACTGTAGATATGATTCACCTGATTGACACTTTGTCTTTTGTTGATCCGAGGCTCCGTTCGCAGGTTATACTTTTTAAATATGCAAATTAGGCCTTTGGTGCAATGAGGGCATCACCATTGCTCTTGTCGCACCCAAGCTTCACTCATGTCTTTGGCCAGCCCCTCCCTGGCTGCTTTGATTGACAAGGCCAGGCAGTGGCAACACAGTGAGGGAGGGGCAGACACAGAAAGGACTGGAACTTGGGTGCAACACAAACAATGGTGTGGCCCTCATTGCACCAAATACCTAATCTGAATATTTATGATAAACTATTATGACTTGGTAATGGAGCCTCAGATCAACAAAAGAAAAACTGTGTTTTAATCAGATGAACCATAGTTATGTGTCTATGCAGACTGTGGATTTGGGAAGTTGCTAGTGGATTCCCTTTAATAGGTTCTTATTGTTAGCAGTGATCATAATGGTGTTTTAGCAACTCTAAAAGCAAAACGTATGCCTCACAGGCACATAGATCATGCCTGCAGCCTCCGTGATGCTTCTCCCTGCGCCTCTGTGAGTTCTAATCATGTACTTATGTGCAAACTAATAATGTAAATAGTGAGATAATAAAAAGACCAAATAGAGAAAGTAAAAAAAAGAAAACCTAAATGAATTAGACCAACTGAGGTCGTTCTTTCTCATTTTTCCATTTTTCCCATTGGTCCATTTTCTCTTTGTTACCTTATCACTTATTACACAATTTGCGATAAAATAAGATATGATTCCAGTCTTATTGTTACCCCACAGACATATAGAATTCATTTCAAATTTAGGCATTATCTTAATTATGAACTGAATAAAATGGACAGTCTATCAGGCTCTTGAAATTGCATTCTGACAAATAATTTCATTTTCTGTATTTCATCGTCGCATTTCTATTACTGGAACATTTTCCTCTGGTAGGTTCTGCATCTGCTCTGATTCTCAAAATTTCACATTGTAATGGAATTATTTCAGCTAAAATCAGAACACAGTTGACACTTATTTGCGCTTTATACACATTTATACTAGAGGTCATTGTGCATATAGGAATACAGATGGCTGAGAATGAACTCTATTCTCTAGGAACCCCATGGAACAGATAAAAACGTGGAAGGTAGCGCACATAAACTGAGCACTGTAAAAACACTTCTGGTGATCTCAGTTTTAGCATTTCAGTGCATAATAGACACATGAAGTTTGCAGCCTCATTTGGAAAAGTGTTACCGTACTTTTTTTTACACGGTGTAAATCACATTTTCTATTTCACTGTTTTGCTCTAAAGCATAGAGATAAAAAATAATTGTGCACATTTTTTATTATATTTTCTTGTAAAATTGAACTTAGATAAAAGACTACTAATTTCTAACAAAATAATTGTCATAAGAAAAAAATGCATTTATAAAAATATGAGCCCTTAAGCAAAAACATAGTAAGAATATGATAAACATAGATCTTATTTTTTTTTACATTTATGCTATGAAAACATTTTTTTAACTTTTCCTTAACATTTTTTTTTTTTGATTTTTGAAAAGATATATATATTTAATTTTTTGTTTGCTTTATTTATTATGGAGTGACAGTAATACCGGATCCATGACTGAAATATATATAAAAACTAAAAACTATACTCTTAATTGTAAAAAAAAAAGTTTTAGATGAACATCTGACTCAAGGCTCAGTTGACATGTCTATCTAATGCATCTTGCAGATAACACATTTTAAGCATTTAACACCTTTCACTGTCTGCAGTCCTAAGCTGCCCGGTATTCTATCAGAAAGAGGTTAATTAGTCTTATTTTATGGTTTATTTTCTTTTCTCTTTTTTATTACTTCTAAAACGAGCAGTCATCCAAGTCTGAATAAAACCCCACAGTTCATAGCATTCTTCATTTTTTTCCACATTTTAAATTATTTGCTATCACAGTACCTCCATCTTTTATCTCAAAATATAGTTCCAACCCTGGTAATGTGTGCATGTACTTTTTTCTTATCTTCCTCCCAGCAGCATCTGTGATTCATAGGCATCATCAAAGTGATAATAAACTCATTCACAACACTAACAAACAGTGGACTACCAGTTATTTACGAGGCAAATTCACTGCAAAGCCGAGCACTGGAACAGGGGAGAATCAAGATGGTGTTGATTGATAAATTGACAGGTTAATTTACAAGTGTATAATAGAAGATAGACCTAGAGGGAGAACATGTAGGCCTATGCTCTAGTTTGGTTGCACTGCCATCTGTCTCATGGTAGGGAATCTGCACAGCCTGATGCTTTTAAGATCAAGTGTACACAGCCCTATGAAGGCACAGGCTTAGGGATGCTGATATGCTTGCTCTACAGTGAGGATCAAGTACAGAGTGATGCTAATAAAACTTATAAGTACTGTAACAGGAATGTCCTCCTCCATGAAAACCATGCTTGTTCTTTTATCAGTTTTGACCATGGAGTGCAAATGAAATATATATATTTTTAATCTGACATGACAGAAAATTGTCAATGTTGTAAATGTAACATTAGGCATTGGCGTGTGGCTATGTGAATAAAGAAGCAATGGCGTGAAAGTTATGTTTCAGTGATATATATATATATATATATATATATTTATATATTTATATATTTATATGTATATATCATCACCATTAAAATATAGAAGACACAAATATCAGGTGCAGACCTCTGCTTGCCAGATATGCAAAAATTTGTGTGGCTAGCTGATTTATGTGTATCAGATAGATAGATAGATAGATAGATAGATTGATAGACAGGATACAGATATATAAACAGATAGATAGATAGATGGATTGGTGAAATTCACAATAGTGACACCTTCAGGCCAGAGCAAGGTCCTGCACTAAGACTCTCTGAGTCGATACACATTCCATTTTGCAATTCAATTGAGCTATATTACCTTTATTGTTATTTATACATTTATTATGTTTGAAACATATTTTATTTCAATAAACTCATGCAGCATATTTTAAATTAATTTTCATTGTAGAACTTTAGAATGGAAGTTTTACAACAGGGACATTTCAAGAAGTTTTAAGAAAGACATTAAAGAAAAATTAAAATGTAAATATTATACAGCAACTCCATGGTTCTGTGTTTGTTTTCTAGGTCCAATCAGTAGAAAATAAATAAATAAATACCATGAGTTGCTGCTATTAGGGTATGTTTTTTGCTTACAGAAACATTTAGAAGAAATGTGCTAAACTAAAAGTGCACCAGTAATGAGTATCTCATAATATTTTTACATTGAGGAGTCTCTCATATAAATTCCATAGTTTCAAAATTGTATTGTAATAAGGAGATGGAACTGGATGGTAGGAACAGGAAAGATGCTTGCTGGGAAGTATTTATAAACTATATCTATGAATCTGGTCAAAAAGAGGGGCTTTTAAAGAGGGATGAGAGGAAGATGGATTTAGTTCAAAAGAAAGGGCTATTCATCCAAAAGAGAGACACTCGGGAACTATAAGATCCAGCCATCACCCTGTCAAGTCTGAAGGTGCAGGCAGATAAATGTAGAATGAAAAAGCAAAAAGTACACTTATAGTTCCCCTGCATACATTAACTATGATGTCAATGTAAATCAATTAGTTGTAGCAACTTAAAAAAAAAAAACTAAGGATAGTGTCCCTAATATTGCTATCTGAGATAGCAGAAGCAGTAAATCAGCAGCTTCTTTAACAGGTTTTAATGACATTTCTGTTGTAAGAAATTAATGTATTCAATATCACAATATTAAAACTTTTATTGAGTATGGAACTGAATGAATAGTTATCTTAGTGTTATATATATATATATATATATATATATATATATATATATGCGCTACGTTAAACATTTGCGTATTTTTAGCACTAGTAAACTGAGCAGAATTCAGCTTTACAGGGAGCTGCTTATATGATAACTGTAAATCTGAGCTTACCAAAAACGACAAGAAAATAAAATGCTGCCTGCTGTAAGGGTAGTTTCATTTGTATTTCATTTCTGAAACAAACCCAATAAAAAAATATGGGCTTGATATTTAGTTTCCAGAAATACTTTTCATTGTCTGTGATCCAACCACTGGAGGTTTTCTATGTGCTTCCCCTTTACATTATAACAACAGATTACTGCATTAAGCTTTGTTGATTTTCAGTGAGCACTGAGCACCGGTGTGAAAGGTGTGCATACCATCCACTAATTTTAGTTGTACTTCATGTGTTTAAAAATTATAAATAAATTGATATTTTTACAATAGAATAATTGATTGTTTCCTTGCTCTACAATAAATGTACATGTATGTGAAACTCCAAATAATTAGAAAAATAGCTCAGTCGTATTTGAGCAAAGTCACTTTTATTTCCTAGCACTGACTTGAACAGTATACAACACTAGGGTATTTGCCATGGTCAGCTCAGGTTGATTATATAAAAGGAACCTGTTGCAAAGCTGTGTGCACAGCACAGTGACACATGGAGCCCTTATAGGTTCATGTGGACTGGTGGAAACATTCAGTTTGCTGACCTAGCCAGGTGTCTCAATCCCCCTGTCTAAGGCACAGTCATTTGCTGGAGCCCCATTTGTATCCATCTTCTATAGCAAATTCTCTGCCACTTCCTTGTCCTTGAAGTACCAAATTCTTACCTAGAATCAACGCTTTCTAAAATAAATTATGAATTCTAAACGAATCTACAAAAAAAAACTGTGTGTGTAAAATTTGGAGGTGTAGTGTTTGCCAACATGGATCTATAGTTGGATCTCTAAGTATAATCTATTATGACTGGTTCATTACCTCTCAGTGTGGAGTTCAGAAAATGCAATAGTGCATAACTGTGTTTTTTGCTATACACACTGTGACATTATAATAGGAAAACTCTCATGTAAATTTTTCAAAACTCTCTATCACTTGGTTTGCAATAGATATATACATTAATAGCAGTCAATTCAAGACTGTAATATTACATACAAAAAGTGTCAAATTCACTCCCCCCCACATCCTCACCATGGCCAAATCTCTTGCCTGTAACTAAAGAACATCCTTTTCTTCA
Source organism: Bufo bufo (assembly GCF_905171765.1). Lineage (NCBI taxonomy): Eukaryota > Metazoa > Chordata > Amphibia > Anura > Bufonidae > Bufo > Bufo bufo. The sequence continues at coordinate 706,721,215 of NC_053389.1, forward strand.
CTTCTATGAGGTTAGGGGGGTCTGGTTGTCATTATTACAGACTATGCTCTATGGCAGTGATGGTGAACCTTTTAGAGACTGAGTGCCCAAACTTCAACCCAAAGCCCACTTATTTATCGCAAAGTGCCAACACGGTAATTTAACCTGAATTTTACAGTCAAACATAGTATATCTTCCATGTACTCTATCATTTAGCTATAATAGCCTGCTACACTCAGTGCGCTGCCTGTGCTGTTCATAGTGAGCCCTGCGCTAATGAAGGGCAGGAAAAATCGAAGTCATATTAGTGTGCCATAGACTTTTTCCAGGGTGCGGGTGCCCACAGAGAGGGCTCCGAGTGCCGCCTCTGGCACCCGTGCCATAGGTTCGCCAACACTGCTCTATGGGAAAAAGGATGCAAATTAGATCTTGTCAGCCAAACCTGGGACTCCTTCAAAAAGAAGATCTGTAGACAGCTAGTTCATTGTTCTTGCCCCTTGTCAGTACAGAGCAAGGTGATGATTAGCTGGATGAGATGCCTTAGGGTATGGCCACATGGTCAGATTTTTTCATGCAGTTTTGGAAGCCAAAATCAGGGGTGGATCATAAAAGGAGAGAAAGTATACAGGACAGATACAACGTATTCTCTTTTTTTTAATCCAATACTGGTTTTGGCTTCCAAAACTGTAAAAGGAAACCTGACCGTGTGGCCGTACCCTTAGAAGCTCAGGTGGGGTTATGGTCATCTTTGAAGGGATCTCAAAATGGTTGTCTTCAAATGGGTTGCTCTTCCATTTGGAAGAACATCTAGTTTGGCTGACATAAGATAACTTACATGCTTCACTGAGAACTCTGGAACAGAAAACAACCCTCTAAAGAAATTGTACAACTTTTAGCCTACGTTACATATTATTAGCTCATGATTCGGACAATGTAGTAAGAATTTTTAATATTACTTAGAAAGTAATATATGAATTTAGGTAGAGCTAGTAAGATATCTAAAACTCACTTTTGCCTGTTTGGCCTTTCTTAAGGGTGAATTAGATTTTTTTTGTCATATGTTACAAATTGCTAATTTTCCAAAATTTTCAGATTGTTATAAGGAATTCTATGGTATATTTCAAAATAGAAATGAGAAATTGTATTGGCTGAGCAATGCTTTTTGTGTTTTATAGTTTATATTACTAATATTTTTATAGTTCATGTTGTATTAGCATTTGACGTAACATTAGATTTTTGCAAAAAGCAATACAGGCTTTTGCACCTGTTATATTATGATTATTAGATGCATAAAAAAAAGCACATAAACTTTTCTGAGGACAGCACATGGGCCTATTTTTTGTTTAAAAGAGAAAAGGCAATTTTCTAAACACACAGGTCTGTTAAAGGTTTACTTTTTTAGAGGAACTCATGAGAGGTGATTTAAATGAGTTGCAGCTGGTGACCTGCTCTTTACATAGAGCCAACCAGCTGATCTATTATCTAGCCTGGACCCCATAGGACTGGGCTTCTGAACCCCACGTCGTGGAACAAAATCTATTCATAGACAATTACAGCAAGACAGCAACCCTGAGAGTACATAGGTCACATACGGTTCAGAGTCTTTTTAAAGAGAGGGGATTATGGACGTTTCACGCTATATGACAGCTTCATATTGTACTCATTTCAAATAGTAATTTATTTATCTTTGGGTATATTTGTTAGATCAGATCAGAAGTTGATGCATAGTACATTATGTAATCAGTTGAACTGTTGATTACACATAGTAACAGTAAAATTGAACACGATGAAACATCTGCCAGTATAAGGCTACTTTCACACTAGCGTTCAGAGCAGATCCGTCTGGGGTCTGCCCAGACGGATCCGCTCATATAATGCAGACTTTGGATCCGTTCAGAACGGATCCGTCTGCATTATATTGTAGAAAAAATTCTAAGTGTGAAAGTAGCTTCAGACGGATCCGTCCAGACTTTACATTGAAAGTCAATGGGGGACGGATCCGTTTGAAGATTGAGCCATATAGTGTCAAATTCAAACGGATCCGTCCCCATTGACTTACATTGTAAGTCTGGACGGATCCGTTTGCCTCCGCACGGCCAGGCGGACACCCGAACGCTGCAAGCAGCGAGCGGAGGCTGAACGCTGCCAGACTGATGCATTCTGAGCGGATCCGCATCCACTCAGAATGCATTGGTAGCTGGACGGATGCGTTCGGGGCCACTTGTGAGCCCCTTCAAACGGAGCTCACAAGGGGAGCCCCGAACGCTAGTGTGAAAGTAGCCTTAAAGGCCAACTTCAGTTGTAACTACAGATATAATACTGATATTAATAGAAGTATGACTCAATAGTCAAGTCAATGTGTCTTGCTGTCCATCATCATTTTTCAATTCACCAAATGGAATAAAAAAGACAAATAAAACAAACTGGTCGTATAAAACTAGTGAAAGTCATGGGCTAATACTTTAAAACCCATTTTCTAAATAGCTATTTCCAATAAGAAGCTCCAACCTCTTAGGCACATCTATTCCCCTTTAGAGCATAGCAGACAATTGCACAAAAAACAACTTTGATCTATTATCATTGTTCTAATATTTATAGTATCAGAGTAAAGGTACATCAACACAGTGATTTTAACCGCAACAAGATTGAAGTGTAGGTGTGCTGTCAGGAATGGGGTCGCAGCACAACTCCAACGTTTGCTCCAACCATGAAACACTAATCACAAAAAATTCTACACTACAAAATTCCTATGGCAGCTCAGCAACACTTTGATCTTTGGTCGTGCAACAGCTCACTCTAAATGAATGTATTAATCAATGAGATTGATTTTTATATACTTCATTATCTGCTGAGTCATTTTAACTGCACAAATGTACACAAACATTATTGTGCAAAAAAGTTGCATAGGGAAAGTTAACCAAGAAGTGGCATAAGGAAAAATGTTTAAAGGGCTTGCTCACCTTTGGGGAAGGGGGGAGACTTTGTCTGCCAACACTGCTGCCTTGCTCCGGTCTCCATAAGTCAAAATTCTCTTTGACACTGATCATGTAGCCACAGTCATTAGCTGCAGTGGTGACGTGTTCCCATGGGCAACGTGATTACGTCACACACATGAGGGTCACGTCAATGCTGTGGCCAGGGATTGGCTGCATCAACCACATGACTCATGTCAAACAGGATGTTGACACAAGGAGATTGGAGCGAGGCAGTGGCAGTGGTAGATTGAAGGAACTGGAATCCATCTGAGGGAAATAGGGTAAGTATGCTTCCCATCGCAGGTCCAGCCACATGAGATGGTTTGGCAGAAAGGCCCCCAAAGGTGTTTTAATAACTTTAAAATTTTTCTATAGTGGGTATTGTATGGTAGTGATGAGCAGCATGGGCAATATACGTTTTCACGATATTTTGTTAATTTTTGGAGTAATATTCGCCATTCTAGAATTCGTGATCTTCAGTCATTATTTTCTTGATTGTGAAAATCGGCAATGTAATATGCGCGTATTGTGCTCGCAATACAGGCGTGGCTCACTTTTGCTCCATTTTTCAAGCTGCTAGAAGTTTGCACAGTACATTAATTCCAATCAGACTACCTAACTCCCTGCACTGGAACCTATCAGCTACACTACATCGCTATCTAATCTACAATGACTATCTCCCACTAACTATCTGTATTATATATATATGAGCTAACTATCTAATGTAATTGAATAAGGATCCACATGACTCAGCAAAGCACAGAGCACAGCAATGACACTGCTCTCTCTCTTAGAACTGCAAAAAACAGTAGAAAGTGGCTGTTGGGGAGTTTCTTATACAGTAAAGGGTAGGCAACTTTCCTTTTGGTTGCTAGGGATGTTGCTAAGCTCAGAAAAAGATATTGCAAAGTTCTCATTGGCCCACAAGCAAAGCAGTGAGGGTGCTGATGAAAAAACATCTAGAATATTCGCGATTGCGAGGATATAGCACTATATTCTACATTTTCGCGAATTCTCGAAGTGCCAATATTCGCAATAAAAACTTGCGATTAGAATATTCGCGATCAACACTATTGTATGGTAGTACATATTTCAGTGTGTCTTCAGACTTTACAGGAGCTATTCTCTCTCTATTGCCTTCCTGTCCTAGTATATAGCTGCTAAAGACAATATTAATAAATCTGCCAATTTACAGCTTGTCAGCCTGCCAATTGCATGTCTCAATTATGCTGATATATTCAATGATCAATACATTTTGAACATGCCCAATAAATTACATTAATGATTCAAAGGATTTCTGTGATAGGTTTTGGGTGCAACTGTTATTATTACAATGGGTCATTAATAATTGTATTCTATTTCTAATGATATCATAAAAGTTGATTGCATCAAAGCATGTATTCTAAAACAGACTAACGGACATTGAGATATGTACGGGTAAATACTAAAAATTTTGTCAGATTACATTAGGGGGTCATTTACAAAGGTGTTATGCCTGTTTTTGCAGTAAAAAGTTTAAAAATATGGTACAAAAAGCATTTTACAAAAAATATTGTTACTTTGTATGTTTTATCTTTTAAAGAAAGAAGGCAGAGTTTGACCTAGGATTCAGTTCCTGATGCACAGACCTCATAGACGGAACAAATAAATTGGTCACATCTTTCTCCAGCAGGCTTCTTACTACGGTATGAATCACTATGAAATGCCAGTTTTAGTAAATTACCCCATTGTCTTTTTTATGTTATTTTTATTATGTTACAACTCAAATTACTGTACTTCACAAAGGACTACATGCTTTCTGTTGTGAAGGTGGTGTCCTAAAATGTATATTTTAAGGTGAGGCGTTACATATCCAAATGTAGAAACAGCGCCACTCTTGTCCAAAGGTTGTGTCCGTCCACTTATCAGACACGGCCCACAGACAAGAGAAGCATTATTTCTGGCAAACAAGCAGTCCCTTTTCAAGTATCATACAATCCATTTAAATGTTTCTGTGACATGTATTATGTCAACAAAATTGGCTACTGTTGAGTGTGTATGTAAGATGATTATATGGCACTTAAGTGCCCTTTACACGGGCCGAGAATCCCAAAGATTATCACTAATATAGGAATGCTCATTAGTGATTATCTGGCAGTGTAAATGTACTGTTGATTACCTGATGAACGGGCAAAACGCTCGTTCATCGTATAATCCGATCATTTGTGCACACAAAAATGATCATTTACCAGCAGTAGATCTTGTTATTTAAACAAGATCTGCTGCCGGCAAACAACGAGTCAGAATGGGGAAGAGCAACGGCATTAGCGATCATTCCTCCCTCCATGCTAGCGCAGCATTCTCCTCCACCACCGAGCAGACGATTGTTGGGAAGAAACGCTTCATTCCCGAAAATCTGCTGCATTGTCATCCTGGGTAAAGGAACTTTTAATAATATAGCCTTTGTTGATATTCTGTGCCATTTGCTAGACTTTATAAGCCATGCCCCCTTGTTAGTCAAATTTGCTATGCTGATTGCATAGCGGTCCTATCCATAAGATGGCCCCTGACAAAAGGGTCATGTGACCAGACACATCTCCTCCATTCACACACACTGCACCTGCACAACACTCCCAACTGTGTAAGTGTAGAGGGCAAGTATGATGTATTTGAATGGAGGAGACTTAGTAATGTGCATTAGAATGGAGGAGGCTGAGTGATATGTCTGGTCACAGATCCCTCCATCAACAGCTATATTATCGACAGGATCTCTATGTGGACAGCACAATAAACATGATCAATGAGGGGGCCTACCTTATTAAATAAGGAAAATAGAGCAGAATATCAGCAAAGGCTATATTAGTAAGTGCGTAAAGTCATTAGCATTGAGTGAAGCAAAGCATTCGAAGTGGAATTTGGTCTGAAGTTTAAGAAAACTTTGATTTGCAACGAATCTGAATTTCCTTGCTCTTTGTGGTAACAAATAATTTTTTCCTAAAACGGCGGCTGCATATGTTACAAAGTGAAAGTAAATAGCCTGGCAATGCAAGATCACCCATAATGTTGTGCAGCCAGCCAATCCACAGATAGTAATCCCCTGTGATGTCACAGCCCTGTAAAACCCTCATTCCATTTGGTCTCTAGCATTGTCCTGTGAGCTAAGCATAGGGAGAGACGTGGCAAGTGCTCATATGCTAGGGAGAGTATTGCAAAAAACTATTAATAGAAGAATTTTGGAGAGGCAGAGTGAAGGGATACCCCAGGGAGAGTGTATTTCCGTGTGCATCACGTTGTAGTGCACCAAAATTCAATACATTAGTGCACCGACATCCAATATTTGATACAGTTAGTGTGCTTCACTATTACAGGCAGGTGTGATATATTTATGTGTGCATCACATTCTAATGCACCAACATTCAGAGATAATCCGTTATTTTAGTGATGCAGTTATTATACACTATGGCCAAAAGACAGTTGACTGGACCCTCCAAAGGAATCGGCAAGGAATTTAGCTGTAGCCGAAACAAGTAGCAGCAGAAGAACGTGTGGTAGCATCCACAGCAACAGGCCAGAGCTGCCACTGTCATCCAGTGGTCCTGTTTTCATCAACAAACCAGCTGTACTGGAATGGTTGACTCGCTCTTCAACATCATCTCAAGTGACACCAGATACACACAGCCAGGAATTGGTGGGTTCCTCCTGAACCTGCCTCCTGATTTTGCTGCTCCTTCTGTTATCCAAATAATGATAGCTGCTGACTTAGACTCTGCTGTGATGATGAGCTTTGTGAGGACAGTCAGCAGTTACAGGCCAGCCAGATTTGCAGGAGAGGTCCACTGCGGACTTCTTTATTTGCCCAACTACCGATGATGACAGTTAGTTGGGAGAACATGTTGTGAGAAGTCAGAGTTTTGCGCAAGAGACAGGCGAGGGTTACACAAGTGGCAACCAAACATTTGTAGATGATGATGTAGTCGATCGCACTTGGGAGCATTATAAAGAGGGGGCATCATCATCATGGGACAAGGGTGGCAGCATGCTCTTGAGACAGCAGGATAGCAGCATGCCTGTGAGACAGCAGGGTAGCAGCATGCCAATGAGCCAGCAGGGTGGAAATGAGGCAGCACATTGGAAGCAGTGGGAGATCGGGAGCCAAAGGTGATAGGGGTACACGGTCTTCTACTTGGGAGACTACCTGTGAGGAACATACTAGCAGTGCATGGGTTCATAAAAGCAACACCAGGCATCACGCTACTATGTGGAAATTTTTCTCTAAGTCACTGGGGGACATTAGCATGGTGGCATGCAGGATCTGTGGGCAGAAGGTGAGGCGTAGCCAGGGTGCTAATGTTGGCACAATGGCCCCGCATCAACATATGGAGCATCACAATAAAATGAAGTGGAAAAACCATGCCACTTATTTAGTGTTACAGCCTGATACAGAAACCGCTGCATCTCCTACCTACCGCCACCCCATTTCCAGCAGTCAGGGTTCATCAAGGTCAGGAGAAGGAAGCTGTCATTCCTTCCCATCGACTTCAATGTTATCTATTGCTCCTGATTCTCCTATTTCTTATCACCTGTTTTGACAACAATTGATCACTGATTGTAAATCGACAGCCATATGCTTGGACTCATCCAATGGTGCAGAAGCTGAACCTGGCCAAGTTGTTGGTACTATAGTCCCTCCCTTTCCATGTAGTTGACTGCACATTTTTAGAAAACTGATGGCTTGTATTCAGCCAAGGTGGAAATTCCCAAGTCGACATTATTTTTCCTAAAAACTGTACCAACTCTTCACACAAACGTTCAGCAGAAGGTGGGCCAGTCCTTGGGTCTCTCAGTTTCTGGTAGAGTTCATGCCAGTGCTGACATATGGAGTTGTAACTATGGTAAACTGGGTAAATGTGGTTCTGGCCCGGTCCCACCAGTAACTTGGCCATGTGATGGCAATGCCACCTCCGTGTTGTAATGCTGGGATTTTTGCTCCAATGTCCTCCTTTGCCTCCTTATCCTTCACATTGTCCTCCCTTCGAGGCACAGTTCAAAGTGGTCCTCCAGCATATCACCTATACAAAGCTAGGCATTATCACGCTGTTCTGTACCTCGTCAGCCTGACCGAACTGAGCCACACCAGGGAGGAAGTGCTTGGCATCATAAATAAAGATATTGAGCACTGGCTGTCTCATCGCTAACTGGAGATAGGAACCATGGTTACTTATAATGGGAAGAACATTTTGCTTGGCGGGCTGACCCATGCGCCTTGCAAGCCAAACGTCTTCAATCTCGTTGTCACCCGTTTCCTCAAATCTTCCACTGAACTGCAACAGCTGTTAAAAATGTCCAGGAAACTGTTCATGCACCTCAGCCACTCTTAACCAGCAAAACATGCCCTCCTTGAGCTGCAAAATCAAAATGCTCTTCCCCTACATCGCCTGATAAGCAACATTTCCACCCATTGGAACTCTATGCTCCATATGTTAAACCGTGTGTATGAGCAGAGGAAGTCGGTAAATGATTTCTTAATGCAGCAGACGGACCGTATACTCACTTGTGTAACTTCCACGTTAGCAAATGGCAGCTCATGCATGACACGTGCCGTTTGCTCAGGCACTTTGAGGAGGCCACTTTAATTGTCAGTCGGCAGAACTACGGGATGAATGATGTCATTATACTCCTTCACATCCTGGAGGGAATGCTGAGAAATGTGATTGGGGAGGGGAAAGAAGATGTGGCACCTAAATCTCACAGCCACCTGAGCCTTGAGGAGGATGAAGAAGAGGAGAATAAGTACGAGAGGGAGGAATTTTATACACAACTAGGAGGTTTATCTACCCAAGTGTCAGGAGAGGAGCAGGAGGGGCATGAGGAGCAGAAGCGCGACAGCAAAAACGACACAGATCTATAGAGTTCTATAAGGGCTTTATTGGGAGGCCGGACTGTAGTTTTTATTAGTACCATTTTTGTGGTAAGCACGACTTTTTGCTTTTTGATCACTGTTATTGAATTTTTAGTGGGGAAAAGGGGAGTAAAAATCAGCAAATGTGTGTTCATTTTTTCCATTACAGCATTCACCGCACAGGAAATTCTGACATTTTGGACCTGGCTATACCCAATATTTTTTTTTATTGTTTATATATTTTATATGTCAAATTGGGAAAGTGGGGTGATTTAAAATTTTAATATTTTAATTTTAATTTAATTTTTTACTTCCAACTTACCTCAGGGGGCTAGAACCTGATCTTTTGATTCCTTGTCCCATGCACCCTATTAGAGATCTGATGCGCTGTGCCTTGTGCAGATTGTGCAGATGAATATTATCATGGCAGGCCTGTAAAGCTTCAAAAATGTCCAGGCTGCCATTGTAACCAATCGAAGCTCCCTAATTTCACTGCAGAGACTCCGATCGGAAGGCAGAGGGAGGTGCATCCCTCTGCCTTACCTAACCCACGATCGTGGCATCTGAGGGGTTAAATGACAGGGTTATGTGGGTTCGCCATTCCCCATCATTGCGGCCAGGTGTCTGCTGTATGATACAGCAGGCACCCACAGTGTATGGAGTGGCCTCACTGCAGCAGCCCGCTCCATACATTCCCTCAGCCACCGTGACAGAAGGGAAGGATGATCACCTGATGTGTACTGTGTTAAAAAACAAACAAACAAACAAAAAAACAAAGTGAATATTCATCATTACGAAAATATAGGACTATAATCTAAATATTCGCGAATTCTCGAAGTGCCGATATTCGTGATAAAAATTCGTAATACAAATATTCGTGCATCAATAGTGGCGATTTGCGTGATCTCGAATACTTTGAAAAACGATATCTGCATATAAAGCTATTGTTTTGACATGCATGGAATTTTTATCTAAAACAGTGCTGTAATGTACAATTACTTACTGTGATCAGGAGTTCTTCCTCACTTCTCTCGAAAGTTGCTGCCAACCATTTTCATCACTTATGTAGCAAATAGTGCGTGTGTGCGTGCATAATAGCACAATGGAAAAGAATATCACAAATATTATGAAATCACGAATATTTGGCGAATATTCGCCTAAATATTCGTGATAGATCACAAATTATTGCCCCTGCCGCTCATCACTAGTGATTTGTGACAAATTAAATTGGAATAAAACAAATTTCTAGGCTAGCTTCGGGAAATCAAATTTTTTTAAACATCGCTCATCTCTAAAGTCATATTTCAAGTACACTGATAAACAATAACCAGAAAGTGTCTAAACCCTTTAAGAATATTTAAAGGGTTTCTATCACTTCGTATGACATAATTAGCTGTCAGACACTAGCGATCCGCTAGTGTCTGCTCTGGCCAACCATCCTAATATAACAGCTTTTGGGGCAGCCGTTTTGCTAAAAAAAGAACTTTTATAAATATGCTAATGAGCCTCTAGGTGCTATGTGGGCGTCATTAGCACCTAGAGGCTCCGTCTACCTTCATAAACAGCCACCGCCCAGCGCGTCCCTCCAGCCCGCCCATCTCCTGCTGAATGCGATCCTCCGTGTGACGCAGCGGACGAATTCTCGCGCATGCGCCGTGCGCGGCTGTATTCGGCGCATGCGCAGCGAATGTCTGACCGCTTCCCTGCTCAGACATCTCCACTGCGCCTGCGCCGATGACGTCATAGTGCTCCAAGGAACAGGCGCAGTGGAGATGTCTGAGCAGGGAAGCGGTCAGACATTCACTGCGCATGCGCCGAATACAGCCGCGCACGGCACATGCGGAGATGGGCGGGCTGGAGGGACGCGCTGGGCGGTGGCTGTGTATGAAGGTAGACGGAGCCTCTAGGTGCTAATGACGCCCACATAGCACCTAGAGGCTCATTAGCATATTTATAAAAGTTCTTTTTTTAGCAAAACGGCTGCCCCAAAAGCTGTTATATTAGGATGGTTGGGCAGAGCAGACACTAGCGGATCGCTAGTGTCTAACAGCTAATTATGTCATACGAAGTGATAGAAACCCTTTAAGAATTCTTAGGTCAATGAAGCTGAACTTCTGGCTGGTATAGATGAACTATTACTACTGTATTTCTTGCTGTTGTAATAAGGTACTCCACTGGACGATCTTCGTCAGTGCGAAGTGCTGACGTAGGATAACACATCCATTGGCACTCGTTTTCTCCAGCCTAATAACACAGGCCAATGCAAGCTAAATGTGTTAGAAACAAATGCTACCACAATCATTCCTTTCTCATTCCGTTCTATTCATTAATGGCAGCACATCTCTGATTATGCAGGGAGATATGCTGCCGATCAGGGATCTTTTATCCTGATGAAGGATTCCCATAAGTCAACAAACAAGCATTTGCTTGTTCATAGGCTGATTGACTTATCCGACCGAATAATTGGGAATGAGCTTTCCTATGAACATTTGTTCCTGATAATTTGACCATTTACCATGGTCTAAAAGGGGCTTTAAGAATGCAAATGCTCTTCAGGTATTAAAAATACCTAAAATACTAATGCTGGTTTCAAAGGGATTAATATAATGATTGTAGTTTAGTGCCATTATTCATTCCACAGATGTTTGAGTGATATACAGCGGTGTAACTTTCCTATAAAAAGTGACCCATGTCTTGTCCTTGAGACTGCAGATAACCAGATAGGTAAATAATGCTGAAGGCTAAAGCTGCAGAAGTGAAGCCTTGAACTCGGGTTCTTTATAGTGCAGCTCAACCCTTTACAAATTAAACCATGGTCTCTGTCAGTTCTGTTGCTCTCTATCATGTTACTAGACTTTTTCTGCACAGAGGCAAGGGTTGTGAATGCAAACTAAGTCATATAATTATCAAACGGCCTTTCTTGCTCCGGTCCTTGAGAGTGACCAGAAGAACAGGTTTCCAGGGCAACGCTTTTACCTGAGATGTTTTAGTGACAATTACAGCTAGGTTAATTGATTAGTTAACACTGTTCTAAGTCAGAGTCATAGATTAAAGGGCTTCTTGGCTTTAAAGGGTTTGGTTTTAATTATACAGAGCTTGGGGATTTGGTCACTATGCAGGAGCTGTAATCTGAAGAACAACTTATTTTCGAGGGAAAACTGCTATCACTGGGGGAAATTTCGGGTGATTATACATTTTTCTGAGAGTGTGGTATAACGTGGTGTCCATTCAATATATGCCTGCACTGGGTCATGTGAGCTGCTTCTTGGGCAGCTGTCTGCTCTTTCAGATTAATACTCCCTATAACCAGATTTTAATCATGAGACAACCTCTTTATCTAACTACCCCCCCCCCCCCCCCCCCCCCCATATGGCACTCACAACAGTGAAAACAGAGATTTTGAAAGTTGTAAGACAGGGACCTCACAATCAGTTTTTAATTCGACTGCCTAGACTTCAAAATTTCTTATACCCATCAAAATTTATTTAGATACTTATTCACATATTTAAATGGTCACTAGCTTTTCATACATCTATGCATAAATCAGTAGTCCAGGCAAATATAATGTACCTTGCTTGTAATATACCTTATCAGAGAAAAATACAATTTCTCTCCTCTTATCAGCTCTTATATGTTACGGACAATGGTTGTTGAACCACTTTGCCAACTAACCAGTTTTACTTTGGGCTATTCCTTAGGTTATTGTTCTGGAGGTCCCCAGGTTTTCATCCTTTAACCATTATACAGGGATCTGGTCTTTGTTGCAGGGCAGCAACCAGGCCTGGTGTAATTGACAGTTATCCCACAGAGGTCAGAGAAACTAAGACAATGCACCAGGTAAAAGCAAAGCAGACAGACAGAACCAAGCTGAGGTCAGACATACAGAGTACATGCTAATCCAAGGACAGTTCATGACCAGGGCACATGGAACAAGTTCAGAATATGGGATCACAAACAGATCAAAGTCACAGGCTTAGGTCAGGACAGACAGACTGAGTACAGAAAAATACAAACTGATTATAGCTCTAGTACATTGAGAACTATTGAGAACTATTGCACAGTCAAGAGGTGGCACACAGCCAAACATATATAGCAGGACTAATCAGCAGCACACAGCCTAGCACCTTCTACAGTGCCACAGTGCTGTGAGGTTCAATTAATAGACTCACACAGAAAGGCCAAGTGTAACATTATTTATCTAACTTTCATCTAACAGTCTCTCTGAATTCTGTGATAAATCTGTCTTGAGAGACCAAGATGGGTTGACCGATCATTGAAGGATCAGATTACACCATTCCATAAAAGTCTATAGAGAGAGGTAGGTGAAAGAGCAGTGATCATAAGAATGACAGCGAAAGTTAGAAAAACATAAGAGCATAGTGATGCCAGATACAATATATTAATTTCATTGGTTAATAATGGAGAGCTACAGTTTTTGGTTATATTCTGACATATTAATGGCAAATTTGTTGTAAGTATCGGGCGGCACTGCGTAGAGGTGTGGGCGCACGGTCCACGGGCGTCGCCCCAAGTACTTCAATGGAAAAAGGACCGGCACTCCTTGCGATGCGATAGTGAATGCTTTATTCGCCACTCATAAAGAAAAGTGCCGCGCGTTTCGGCACATGCAAGTGCCTTTGTCAAACACAATTGAGCAGCAAGTAGCTACTTGCTGCTCAATTGTGTTTGACAAAGGCACTTGCATGTGCTGAAACGCGCATCACTTTTCTTTATGAGTGGCGAATAAAGCATTCACTATCGCATCGCAAGGAGTGCCGGTCCTTTTTCCATTGAAATATTAATGGCAAATGTCAGAAACCTAAATTTGTGGGAAGTAGAGTTGAGCGAACACCTGGATGTTCGGGTTCGAGAACTTTGGCCAAACTTCCCGAAATGTTCAGGTTCGGGATCCGAACTCGACCCGAACTTCGCCCCGATCCCGAACCCCATTGAAGTCAATGGGGACCCAAACTTTTCGGCACTAAAAAGGCTGTAAAATAGCCCAGGAAAGGGCTAGAGGGCTGCAAGAGGAAGCAAAATGTAGGTAAATCCCCTGCAAACAAATGTGGATAGGGAAATGAATAAAAAAAAAATAATAAAAAATTAACCAATATCAATTGGAGAGAGGTCCCATAGCAGAGAATCAGGCTTCAAGTCACCCACCACTGGAATAGGCCACTTTCAGATATTTAGGCCCCGGCACCCAGACAGAGGAGAGAGGTCCCATAGCAGAGAATCAGGCTTCATGTCACCCACCACTGGAACAGGCCACTGTGAGATATTTAGGCCCCGGCACCCAGACAGAGGAGAGAGGTCCCATAGCAGAGAATCAGGCTTCAGGTCACCCACCACTGGAATAGGCCACTGTGAGATATTTAGGCCCCGGCACCCAGACAGAGGAGAGAGGTCCCATAGCAGAGAATCAGGCTTCAAGTCACCCACCACTGGAATAGGCCACTTTCAGATATTTAGGCCCCGGCACCCAGACAGAGGAGAGAGGTCCCATAGCAGAGAATCAGGCTTCATGTCACCCACCACTGGAACAGGCCACTGTCAGATATTTAGGCCCCGGCAGCCAGACAGAGGAGAGAGGTCCCATAGCAGAGAATCAGGCTTCATGTCACACACCATTGGAACAGGCCAGTTTACGATATTTAGGCCCCTGGCACCCAGACGGAGGAGAGGTTCATTCAACTTTGGGTTGCCCAGCAATATAATGGTAAAACTAAAAAAAGAGGATTGAATGAAGAAGTGCCCTGGAGTACAAGAATATATGGTTAAGGGGTGGTAGTTATAAATGTCTAATCTGCACAAGGGATGGACAGGTCCTGTGGGATCCATGCCTGGTTCATTTTTATGAAAGTCAGCTTGTCCACATTGGCTGTGGACAGGCGGCTGCGTTTGTCTGTAATAACGCCCCCTGCCGTGCTGAATACACGTTCAGACAAAACGCTGGCCGCCGGCAGGCCAGCACCTCCAAGGCATAAAAGGCTAGCTCTGGCCACGTGGACAATTTGGAGACCCAGAAGTTTAATGGGGCCGAACCATCAGTCAGTACGTGGAGGGGTGTGCACACGTACTGCAGGTAGTCGCTCATGTGTGCCAGGCTGCCCAGAGGTAAGGACAAGCTGTCCTCTGTGGGAGGCATATCGTCATCATCCTCTGTTTCCCCCCAGCCACGCACCAGTGATGGGCCCGAGCTGCGTCTGAGCTTTGCTTACTCAGGACTTACTCAGGACTTCAGGCAGGCTAGACTGAGCTACTTAGCCTCCTGGACTGGACTGAACTAACTCTTTCCTGTCTGGGCCTAACTATATATACTAGGGGGTTCCCTAGCTCCCTCTACAGCTTGGGAGGAGAAACTACACCCCTAGCAGGCCTGGTACACAGGAAATAACATGAAAATATGCATTACAATGCAATACAAAACACAATAGCAATTTCCCACAGGAGGTGGGGGCAACATGTAGTGCTAACGCTTACGTAGTGGGACACTACATACACCGCTACTTTGAGGTTGCCCGTCCTCGGCGCAACACAGGGGGCCCGCCCAGCTGGAAACTGTGACCTGAAAGACAAAAATGCAAAGCAGGCATATACAACAATCACTATATTTGCAATGAGATTAACAGGCAGCTCCGCTGGTAAAGGACAAGTGCGGTGAAAAGGGGCGTCGTTCTCTTCATAAGTTGGTACATGGAACGGGGGCGCTGACCTGGTACAGAGTATCAGGAATAACCAGGATAGTCCTTAATGATAAGAATGCCATAGTAACAAAAGTTCCTGGAGGCTCAAAAGAAAAACATGAGTCCGTACCCGGGTCTTGTAGACAGTTAAACAGGAGTTTCCCGGGGAGGGTTACTCTGATCAACAACGTAGTCTCCGAATCTCACAGGTGGGTGCCTCTTAGTAGGCCTTAGTAGGCCGCATAGACCTCCTTACTGGCAGAGACTCTTCTTGCCTTGGCTCAAGGGGGCCAGAGGGATCCAAAGGCTCTGGAGCCCTTTCTGGTACACCCTGGGACAGGTCATGCTGGGGTCGAGGACTATCAGGAACTTGAGCCGGTGCCACCAAGTTCAACCAGGGTGTGAGGAACCAATGAAGTGGTTCCTTGTCATGTAACAGGCTTTCAACAGCCTGCATAGGATCAACAGGTTGGGCCGACGACTCTGGCTCAGGAGACTCTGGCTCAACGTCCTCTACTGTAGTTTCTCCTTCTATGCAGGGCTTTAAACGATTCCTGTGTACGATCTGGGAGCCTTTAACTTCCCTGGAAATTTGATAAACGTGGGTCTCAGCATTAGGAATAGCAGTTATGACGTAGGGAGTCCACTCCCACTTACTGTCCAGCTTGCTGGTTCGGTGGTTATTCCTCAACCACACCACGTCTCCTATGGCAAGAGGTTCCGCATGAGCAGCCAGGTCATAGTCTCTCTGCTGCCGCTCTCGGGCACTTTCCATGCGCTCCTGAACAATCTCTTTGGCATTAAGAAGATGTCTTTGATGCTCCACCACCCAGTCTTTGGTAGTGGGTTGATGACATCGGGTACTTGCACGTCCAGGGACTGGTCGGCAGGCAGCCTCTCCTGACGGCCGAAAATCAAATAGAAAGGCGTGTACCCAGTGGAGCAGTGAATTGTATTGTTGTACGTGCACATAAGCTGTGGCAGCAGAGTAGGCCAATTACCCCTTGTCTCAGGGGGTACTGCTCTCAACATTTTGATGAGAGTTTGATTCATTTTTTCACAGAGCCTGTTACCTTGTGGATGATAGGCTGTGGTCCGGACCCTCTGGCAATTGCGTAGCAGGCACAACTCCTGGAACAACTGTGACTCAAAAGCAGACCCCTAGTCGGTGAGGATTCTCTCTGGGCAGCCGTAGGGCAGGAGGAAATGCTTCCAGAACGCTTCCGCCGCAGTCTTGGCTGTCAGGTCCTTCACGGGCACCGCCACAACAAACTTAGTGAAGTGATCAATAATGGTCATGGCATAAGTATAACCTGAGCGACTTGGCTCCAACTTCACATGATCAATGGCAACAAGCTCCAGGGGAGCTTTACTCATAATAGGATGGAGAGGTGCTCTCTGGTCATGGCGCTCACTTCTCCCGACGGCACAGGCAGTACATTCCCGGCACCATTTTTCGATGTCTTCCCTCATCCCAATCCAATAGAACCTTCTGCGAATGGTGGCCTCAGTCTTCTGCACGCCGAAGTGTCCGGACCGGTTTTGATACATCTCTAATACAAGACCGGCGTCTCGACGTGGTATAAGGATCTGGTACACCCTGTGGCGAAACCAACCTCGCCACTGGGTTTTGAAGGGGCCTGGCTACTAGCCTCTTGCCCCAGGATTATGCGCCCTCTCATCAGCCAGGCCTCATTTGTTCACAAAGGACTTGGACTAACTTGAACTCTCACCCCCACGAATTAGACCAGGGTTCAAGTTAGTCCATTACGTTTGGTAATTGTATTTTGTGGATTGCGTCTCAGACAATGCTCATTGTGTTAGTTAATTACGTCTCAGACAATGCTCATTGTATTTTGTTTATTGCGTTACAGACAGAGGGAAGGGGATTTTGTGTACAATTGCTGGGGAGGTTTGAATACTGTAAATGCATGTGATTGGCTGTTTTTACAAAACCCTGTGGGTGGTGGCCTTGTTGGAAGATGTGTATAAAATGCTTGTGTGTTAGAATAAAGTGTTTGCTTTTATACCTTCATGAAGTTCTGGCTCATGTTTGGGGAATGCGATAACTACACTCTTGGGGATTGCTATATCACAATACTCCCCTGAGTATAAGCTCTTGTAAGAGCTTGTTCATGGTTCCTGCTCTCTGGATGTAGGAGAGGTTCACCCACTGGAAGCTGAAGCCCAGTCTTGGGTCCAGCGTGGGTGGAGGACGGTGAGACCCCAACCAAGCTGCGGCAGTTCGTGGGGTCTGCAGTGCGTACGGTGTCAAGTGGAGTGCTTGGAGTCCTCTGGAAGCACTAGGAGCATATATCGACGGAGGTACCCGGTCGGGGTGCTAGGCGTTCCGTTACATTGGTGGCAAGCAGTGGGATGGCGTCCTAGTGTGAGGAGAAGCAGCTCGGAGACACCGTTCGTGGAGTATATTGAGGGCAACGCTAGTATCCGTACAGCGCCCCTGGCTACAGCAATATGAATGCCGTTGGTTCCTGCACAGCATTCCATGAGGGAGATCACCCAGATGACAGGGATGCCGAGCGGAAAGGCGTATGGCACCAGGCCCTGGAGGACGTGCAGCGTCGGAGGGGTGAGAGTCTTTCCAGTGAGGAGCAGAGATTGCGAATGCGATTGGCGCTGCGACTACCTCTACTGGGAGAGCAACCATTGATGGAGTGGGTGTCAGAGCTTGAGACACTGGTATGGCAGGAAACCTGGCTGGATGACGCTTACCAAGCACTATGATGGGACACAGTACGACAGGCTCCATGGATGGAGGAGTACGCCAAGCCCGAAGGTGAGGAATATAATTGCCCTGGTTTATTGTGGGAGTCTTTTGAAGACATTGACTTTGGGAGCACAGAAGAGTCTAGATTTTGGGACATTACTGACTACAGGTGGGACTTGCACAATTGGCCTACAACTAGTGGGGTGAGGGCAGATGTGACCTTTCTGGTCCAAAGGGATTGGGAACTGGGGCAAGATTATCAACAGTTGTTTCGCTCCATTCAAGCCCAGCGCAAGATACAAGACAGTTGGATACCAGGCCCAGACCTGCAGCCCTACCCCTGGCAAGTCACAGCTGAGGTATCCCCTACTTCCTCACTAACTGTGGAGGTAGGGGACTTCATAGACTGGTACTGGGAGGAACCCCAGTCGGCAGGTGCAGATGGGACCGCAGTCTCTGCACCAGGCCTACCGGGATGCTGGACGGCCGGTACGGATCCCCCACCAACCCTGCAGGAATGCCAGGAGGAGGAGGTAAACGATCCCTCCTCTCCACAGCTGATTCGCAACAAGGTCCTGGGGGCAGGATTCCCTGACCCCATCCCAGCGGAAGAGCGGGCATCTGGGCAGAGCGCAGTGAGCCTCTGCCCTCCCCTATCCTCTTCTCCAGAGCCGGACTTCCCACAGGCTACCCCAGCGGAAGAGCTGGCATCTGGGCAGAGCGCAGTCGGCCTCTGCCCTCCCCTATCCTCTTCTCCAGAGCCGGACTTCCCACAGGCTACCCCAGCGGAAGAGCTGGCATCTGGGCAGAGCGCAGTCGGCCTCTGCCCTCCCCTATCCTCGTGTCCAGAGGCTGACTCCCCACTGGCTACCCCAGCGGAAGAGCTGGCATCTGTCCAGAGCGCAGTCGGCCTCTGCCCACCAAGTACCTACAGCTCCAAGGTAGAGAACCACAAGGAAGCAAGGAGTCGCAGATGCCCACTCAACAGCTGGGGACATACAGAACAGAGCCAGGCCCCAAAATTCAACAGGTCCAGTATTGGGTTGTTGTTGGACTGCCAGATTAACTCAGGTACTGACCGTGAGGTCAGGTATCTGGTTAGTCTTCCCTGGGAGGGGGAGATGTGTGGCGAAACCAACCTCGCCACTGGGTTTTGGAGGGGCCTGGCTACTAGCCTCTTGCCCCAGGATTATGGGCCCTCTCATCAGCCAGGCCTCATTTGTTCACAAAGGACTTGGACTAACTTGAACTCTCACCCCCACGAATTAGACCAGGGTTCAAGTTAGTCCATTACGTTTGGTAATTGTATTTTGTGGATTGCTTCTCAGACAATGCTCATTGTGTTAGCTAATTGCGTCTCAGACAATGCTCATTGTAATTTGTTTATTGCGTTACAGACAGAGGGAAGGGGATTTTGTGTACAATTGCTGGTGAGGTTTTAATACTGTAAATGCATGTGATTGGCTGTTTTTACAAAACCCTGTGGGTGGTGGCCTTGTTGGAAGATGTGTATAAAATGCTTGTGTGTTAGAATAAAGTGGTTACTTTTATACCTTCATGAAGTTTTGGCTCATGTTTGGGGAATGCGATAACTACACTCTTGGGGATTGCTATATCACAATACTCCCCTGAGTATAAGCTCTTGTAAGAGCTTGTTCATGGTTCCTGCTCTCTGGATGTAGGAGAGGTTCAGACACTGGAAGCTGAAGCCCAGTCTTGGGTCCAGCGTGGGTGGAGGACAGTGAGACCCCAACCAAGCTGCGGCGGTTCGTGGGGTCTGCAGTGCGTACGGTGTCAAGTGGAGTGCTTGGAGTCCTCTGGAAGCACTAGGAGCATATATCGACGGAGGTACCCGGTCGGGGTGCTAGGCGTTCCGTTACACACCCTATCACAGGACACTGGATCCAGGCTCTTTCTTAGCAACAGGCCTTTTTGAAGGAAGAGTTGGTGGCGATGTCTCCACAATTTCAATAGTTCTGGGTCTGCACACTTCCTGCGGACTCTTTCAGGAGTTCTTCCACTAGTAAAGAAGTCGAGCAGTTGACCGAGGACTCTACTTTCTGACTGGAGCTTAATCCACCTTTCTTGTTCGCCCCTGGACTCAGGATTATTCGGTGGAGAGGAATTAGCAGTTGAATTATTTTCAGCGTGAACATTATCTTGCTGAGCAAACTTGTAAAACGCCGGCATCTCCACTTCTTCCCAGGCATCCTTTGGTTCATCTGGTGCTTCTGTAGTGGGAAGCCGAGACAGGACATCAGCATTCTCATTTGAGAGGCCTGCCCGGTATTTCACAGTGAAGTCATAGTTGGCAGGGCGGAGGCCCATCTTTGTTCCAGAGCCCCTAACTTGGCTGTATTCAGATGCGCCAGGGGATTGTTGTCAGTGAAGGTGACAAACGGAGTGGCAGCAAGGTAGTCCTTGAATTTTTCAGTCACAGCCCACACTAAAGCAAGGAATTCCAGCTTGAAGGAACTATAATTCTGATAGTTTTTCTCAGCTCCCCTCAGGGATCTGCTGGCGTAGGCAATTACCCTCTCTTTGTTGTCTTGCACCTGAGCCAACACGGCTCCCAGGCCTCTTTTACTGGCATCCGTATAAATATGGAACGGCTTCTGATAATCCGGGTAACCCAGGACAGGGGGTTCGGTCGGCTTCTTCTTCAAGAGCTGGAAGGCAATCTTCCATTCTTCATTCCATTCAACAGGGATAGGCGTCTTTGGACTCTTTTTGGGATGCCCCCTTAGGAGTTCCTGGATCGGATCCGCAATCTGTGCAAAATGCGGGATGAAGCGTCTGTAATGTCCTGCAAAACTGAGGAAACTTCTCACCTCCTTCACGGTGGTAGGAGTAGGCCAATTACTGACAGCAGCGAGTTTATCAGGATCAGGCTGGACTCCTTCTGCAGTAACAACATGGCCCAGGAACTTTACCGCTGGTTTCAGCAGATGGCACTTGGACGGCTTGATTTTGAGGCCATATTTAATGAGGACTTGAAACACTTCAGCCAGATGCTTTAAATGATCCTCATACGTCTTGGAGTAGATAATGACGTCATCCAAGTATAGCAGTACAGTCTCAAAGTTCTTATGGCCTAAACAACGCTCCATCAACCGCTGGAACGTCCCTGGAGCATTACACAGTCCGAAAGGCATGTAGTTGAATTCGAACAGGCCCATAGGCGTGGTGAAAGCGGTCTTTTCCCGGTCTTCCGGGGCCATAGGCACCTGCCAGTATCCACTGGTTAAGTCAAGAGTTACAAACTAAGAAGACAGGTTGGCATTAGCAGGAGGTGCTTCAAACCCACATGCAGTTGTGCATATATATAGGGGAGCAAATCCTGCACTTGTGGCCCGTTGCTAATGGCAATCCCCAGCAAAATGCATACAATGGAGGATGCCCGCGGCGAACCACAAGTACCACAATAGACATCCTACACAAGGTAACAAGTGCGGATGTAATAATTAATATAACAATATAACAAAACAATAACAAACACAGGTGCATTCTGCAGAATCACTAAATCCTCAAACTCATTTTAAAATTGAGAGATTAGTCAACATGTCCTACGGTGTAGAACATGTCTAAGCCCGGACACCACGACAAGGTTTCTCAAGTAGCCCGGGACCCTACACTCTCCTACCTGAGCCGTATGGGCGATACCAGGAGCCAGTGGGCAAATTACAGGAGCATAAGGCCGACTCACAAACAACTCACCAGTTACCTCCAGCATGTGGCCATGCTTGCAATGGGAGGAGGGAGGAGTCTGTGAGTCCCACTCAAGACTTGCTGATATGTCCCAGGCCTCACAGGTGCACCTAAATGTGGCCTGTAGATGGAAAACAGGCACATTTAAATAGGAGTTTATACACCTCCAGAAATTATTACATCCGCACTTGTTACCTTGTGTAGGATGTCTATTGTGGTACTTGTGGTTTGCCGCAGGCATCCTCCATTGTATGCATTTTGCTGGGGATTGCCATTAGCAACGGGCCACAAGTGCAGGATTTGCTCCCCTATATATATGCACAACTGCATGTGGGTTTGAAGCACCTCCTGCTAATGCCAACCTGTCTTCTTAGTTTGTATATATAGATTTCTGGAGGTGTATAAACTCCTATTTAAATGTGCCTGTTTTCCATCTACAGGCCACATTTAGGTGCACCTGTGAGGCCTGGGACATATCAGCAAGTCTTGAGTGGGACTCACAGACTCCTCCCTCCTCCCATTGCAAGCATGGCCACATGCTGGAGGTAACTGGTGAGTTGTTTGTGAGTCGGCCTTATGCTCCTGTAATTTGCCCACTGGCTCCTGGTATCGCCCATACGGCTTAGGTAGGAGAGTGTAGGGTCCCGGGCTACTTGAGAAACCTTGTCGTGGTGTCCGGGCTTAGACATGTTCTACACCGTAGGACATGTTGACTAATCTCTCAATTTTAAAATCAGTTTGAGGATTTAGTGATTCTGCAGAGTGCACCTGTGTTTGTTATTGTTTTGTTATATTGTAAGTCAAGAGTTAAGAAGCAGGCTGATGAGCCCAAGGCAGCCAAAGACTTCAATGCGGGGCAACGGATAAACGTCTTTGTGGGTGATTTGATTGATTTTTCTATAGTCCACACAGAACCTAATGCTGCCATCTTTTTTACGAACAAGAACTAGGGGTGCAGCCCAGGGACTGTGACTGTCCCGGATTATGTTAGAGTCCTTGATTTCCTGTATCATCTCTTTTAGGGACTGGTAGGTAGTAGGCGGTATGGGTCTGTATCTCTCCTTGATAGGAGGATGAGAGCCAGTAGGTATGGTGTGTTTGATTACACTGACCTCTCCATAGTCCGTGGAGTGCTTGCTAAAGGCCTGGTGATGCTCTTTCACACGATTCAGGACTCCCTCTATTTGATCCTTCGGGGTGAATTCGTTCCCCACATGAAGTTCCTCCCACCAGGATACTGAAGAGTCGCTGGTAGGGGTGCTGCTGCTCTGTGCAGTTTGAGACTTCTCTGTGGCAGGCAGACGGATAACATCCTGGAAGGATACCTGGAAAAGCTGAGCAACAGGGCAGTGCTTAGAGAGAGCAACAGGGTGATCACTGAAATTAATCAAACTGACAGGCACTTTACCTTGAGATACAGTCACCAGACTCTTGGCTGCTCGCACGAAGGGATGATTTTCAATTTGGATAGGCTCCACCAGGGCTTGATAGTCTTGGCCCTGGATCCCTAGTACAGCACGGCACCACAGAATGATCTAGGAATTCGGTGGCAGGATTATCATCCGGTTATCCCGGATCCGGGCAGTACAGATTTCTCCTTTTCCATTCGCAAATTTTTGCTGAGCCCGAATGCCTAATAGTTGGCTTTATCCTTGGGTAGGGAAACCTTCCTCTGGTATAAATCCACTTGCTGTACAATAAACTTCTGCCCTTCAGCTTTCTACTTGGCTGGATACAATTAGCACTGCTCTGTACTTTGCTTGATGCAGGATAACTTCAGGAGGAAACTTCTTCTCCTAGACTAACTTCTGAGCTTTGCTTACTCAGGACTTCAGGCAGGCTAGACTGAGCTACTTAGCCTCCTGGACTGGACTGAACTAACTCTTTCCTGTCTGGGCCTAACTATATATACTAGGCTCCCTCTACAGCTTGGGAGGAGAAACTACACCCCTAGCACGCCTGGTACACAGGAAATAACATGAAAATATGCATTACAATGCAATACAAAACACAATAGCAATTTCACACAGGAGGTGGGGGCAACATGTCCCTTAGTAGTGCCCACCCTTACGTAGTGGGACACTACACTATCACCACATACCTAGTAGTAATCCAAATGTATTATCAGATGTGAGCTTGTCTGCTGATTCAAATGCTGTATATCCCATACCAATTGGTGCCTGCTTCCCAAAGAAATGAATTATTTTATTATTTACAAATTGCCTACTTGGTGAAAAGAGGGCATCACAGTTGCACCTCGTTCCACCTCGTTGCACCAAAAGCTCACAGCCACAGTCCCCAGCTTTGAGTGACCGAGGCAGGCAGGGAAGATATAATCTCAACTAGCGTTATGTTCTCATGCATGTACCAAAGCACAGCACAGCCCTGTTGCTAGCTAGGGCTGCATAGTACAGAAGTCTTCTGCCATGGCAAATATCAGGACTGTACAGCGTGTGTGCTGATTTCTGAACTGCACATGCAAGAGCATAGGTCCAGGAGAAATTAAATCTCTCCTGCCTAGCCATGTCACTCATAGCTGGGGTTAGTGCAGCCTCCAGCGAAAGGAAGCTGAGCTTTTGGTGCGGCGAGGTGCAGTGTTGAGGCCCTCACTGCACAAAGCATGTGCATGGGGGAAGCAGAGTTAGAATCAGCAGACATGCGCACATCTAAAATTTCATTTGGATTACTATGGAGGTATATTAGCAATAAATTCATATTGGAGAAACCATAATGACTGGCATGTAAGAGAAACATCTAGCGGTTCTAGTCATGTGAGTCATGAGCTGTGCCATAATGCCCATCGCCACGTCAGAGAAGGTCATTATTCTAGAGCGGCAGTGCAGAGGCGCTATGGTGTTTTTTTTAATAATGACATAATAATGAAATAGCTGCAAAAGATGAATCAAATAAATGCTTCTCTTTATAATGTATATAGATTCCGGGCTGTGAAGTCAGTGCGCACAATGGCACATGATGATTAGGTGATGGGTCCTGGTTTAGGTTTTACACTAAGGGCACGAGAGCTTGAAGCTATTCCTCTGGCTATTTCCATAATAAGGTGACGAAGATGTATGGCTCATAGGATGTGTAATTGTGTAATTGTTCTCAGTGCTTGGGAATGTGACTATAGCAATGTGCACTAATTTGCAAATTCAAATATTGTGTATATTCAGCTTGCTGGCCTATACATACTGCAGCATGCATGTTTGAGAAGCAGAAGAACATCAGAGGGTGTAGAAGAAAACTTCACAATGCTGTGGGATGAAAAGCTCAAGGGCTGACAGGTGAGTTCACAGCAGAGAATGTTTAGTTATATTGATTTTAGTTTTCACAGGCTCCTCATTTCACGTCACATGAAGGCATCCAGCTCGGAAAGCAGATCAATGCAGCTAGAATTGCACTGATCTGTTGTACACAAGAAGAGTTTCCAAAGTCAGAGCCCAGGGAGTGGAGTGAAAGTGACCCTGGGTCTGATTGACTTTTATTCAAATGCGGAGCTTCAGTGGCTGGGAAGAAACGCTATAACCTTTCATCTGAAAGGCCCTTTATCACACTGAGATGAAGGCTTTGTCTTGATACTGTATGACACTGAAAGATTTTACACCATTCTCCCTCTACACTAGTGCTGTAGCTTCAGATATATCAGCCTGCACTCCATGATAGACAGAGTCTTGCATTTTGTGAGCTGGTACTGTTTACCCCCATGGCTAGTGTGCATGCTCCCATTCAGACATTTTGCTGTTAGAAATTAGAATTTTGTACTGTAACTTTATAAAATATTTAAGTTGCTAAAAGCATCCTCTCTGTAGCCAGGGCCAGATCAAGATTGGTGGAGATCCTAACTCCAAACATGCAGAGGAACGGGTCTCCAATTTTTGGAAAGCAGTAAAATTATAGGTTTAGTAGTGTTTTACATAATCCATATAACACCACCATTCAATGTGAAAAGGGGGTAAAAAAACATCGGACCCACATTATAATTATCAGTGCCCATATAACACTAGAAATATTGATCAATGTCTGATGATTTGTCA
Organism: Bufo bufo; assembly: GCF_905171765.1. Lineage (NCBI taxonomy): Eukaryota > Metazoa > Chordata > Amphibia > Anura > Bufonidae > Bufo > Bufo bufo. The sequence goes on from NC_053389.1 coordinate 706,747,203, forward strand.
TGGAGTAGACTGCATAAGTGAAGATGGTAAAGATCATTAAATGGTGGAGATCTCAGGGCAATTGACCCATGCTTCCATGCATCCAGCCCTGTCCATGTCACTAGGTTGAGTTCAGTTCCCCTCCAGCGTTAGGCAGAATACGCAGGAAGGGGAACCGAGCCAGAACTGATCCCATTGTTTTCTATTGGAATGTGCACATACAGTACAGATGTTGAGGAAGGGTTGAGACGTATGCATATATATCCATGCATGCCTGCAAACACGTGCGGGCATGTATGGTATATATATGCATACATTAACCACAGCATCATGGGACAATGTGCGCAGATGTGCCCAGCATCTGCGCACGTCTGCCCATGGTGATCCCCAGGGGCTCATGGTGGCCCTTGTGGGAAATATGTGGTCCCTGGAAGCTGTGCCCCCTTATAATCCCCCTTATATTAGTATATATATGTGCCCCCTTATATGTGTCCCCTTATAGTTAGTATATATTTCCTGTATGACCGTGTATATATTGGCCCTGTATGGCAAGTGGGGACATATGCATGTCCCCTGTATGTGATGCCCCAAATATATGCGAGGGTGTGTGTATATATAGATATGTGTGTATGTATTTGCACACGTATCTATGTATATACACTTATGTCAGCATGACAGTATGTATGTGGGCTTATTGCTGCCCATTCATACCCCCGGTTTTGTATGTGTTTATAGATGTGCCCCAAGCATCTGTGGATATATATATATATATATATATATATATATATGGGCCTATAACTGCCCATGTATGCCCCAGGTTTATAATGAGTATATATGTGTATATAGATGCGCCCCGAGTATCTATTTACATATATATACTTAAATGCCCCCCAGAGGGACAGCGTTTAGCCAGTTCCTGCAGATGGCTGGTGACTTCAAAGGCTAAGCAGTTGCCTTTTGTTGATTTTATCAGCCTAGTTACTTATGTTTGGGACATGGCTGGGTGTGTGGTGTTGCTAGCCTCAGGGGGCCAACTGGCAGTCCTGAGTGCAGGTATACGTCACAGTGACACTATGATGTCACATCCCTGAAGAAGGAGGAGGGGGGCTGCTTTTGTGCTATAAAGCCCCCAGCAGGGCAGACATGCTGGCTCTTGCAACCAGACTAGACACATGGGAGAGTGCAGCTCCATTATGACCGCCTGGAAGAGGCCTACTAACGCTGGAAGGATTAAGTATATCCCCTGACCCCCGACCGCTATATCTCTCCCCTGGTTAAGCCACACCCCTGGTCCTGTAACCCCTATATTTGTGTCCCTGATGTGCACCTTGGGCCCTGCCTTATAACCCTTGCCCCTGATGTGTACCCTGGGCCCTGATTTACCCTTGCCGTGTTACTGGACACCCTGATCCCCCAAACCCTTGCCTTATTGTATCCTTGTTTGTACCCCTGATCCTGTGCCACTGGTTCACATGATTGTATTTGTGGTTCAGTTACACCCCCCTGATGACCCCCACTGTATCTCCACCGTGTAACCCCTTCCCTACCCTGATTAACCCCTGGTGGTAACCCCTGCCCAAACCCTGCCACACACACCCCCCCCCTCACTGTACACTTGCAGGGTATTTACCCTTGCATTGCTGTACAGTTCTGATATTATCCCCATTGTTAACCCTTTGTGTTTGTGGTCGGTTTACACCGCTGTAAGGCCACCATTAACCCTTCGTCGTACCCCGTAGGGACAGTGAATAGTCAGGTGGGGTGGATTGTTAATATACTTGTATGTGTGAATTGTCTAGTTAGTTTATGGGTGGAATATGGGAATGTGTAGTGTAGTTTAGGATTGTATATTTAGTGCTGTATTGCTAGTGTATTGCGTGCGTTGTGTATTGTAAGTAATAAATACTGTGTTACTTGTAACTATCTGTGTAACGTGTAGTTATTGGCGATAGTTAGTTAGGCGCATGCAGCTAGCGTAGTGATCAGTGTAAAGCATAGCGAAAGTATTGTTGTTATATAAAGGCATAAATGGGCGGAGTAATCACTAGATGGCTCCTCCAATTTATGAATATTAATTATCGATATTTGCATAAATATTGGTGATTAATATTCCCCCTTTACATTGGCGAGCCAGGCCCACTGCGTGGATTTTGCGTTTGTTTTTGGTCTTAAGGCTGAGGGTCGCTGGTACTGTGAATTAGCGGGCAGGAGAGATGCGGTCAGCGGAGTGTCTGAGCGTCTAGGACCCGATAATTTGTACAGGAGAAGCGATACTTCCCTTAGAGTACCAGAAATAAAACAAAATCTTTTGCAGAGAATCTAGAATCTATCTGTGAATTAATATTTTTGTATTTGCTTTACACGGACACCGTCGCTGGGGTAAGAGAAGAAGACATGGAAAAGTACAGCACCAACAAGCATCGCTCAAGTGATTGCAAGGGAGAAGAAGACACGTCACGGAAAGAGATCCATCTTCGTGGGAGCGGCGTACAAGTCAGGCTGGTCGGGAAGAGGCGATCCGGGAAAATGGACTTCTTCCAAGCAGCTGCGAGGTACGGCGCCAAGGGGAAGATGGACACTCATCAAACGGTGAGTATGGACTTCCCCACACTGCAACACTTGAGCAAACACAGCACATTTAACCCCATCCTCCCCACTACATACAAGTCAGCAGAAATGCTGTGGTCCGATTTGTTAGCACAGGCTTGTAGTTATGACAAGCTTTGTGTTAACAAACGGACGGTGTTGAACAAGGCCACCAAACGGCTTCGGATGCTAGCCAAACTCGTTCATACGTTTGAGGCTAGCATCTGTAAGCCAAAGGAAGTGTCGCTGGTGTCTCAGTCAACGGAGACAATTCCTCCGGCCATTCACTGCCAGTGCTGTGCCAGTAATTCGGACCAGGTTTCGGCATTGCGGGCACAGCTGGCAGAGAATGTGCAGTCTACTGTTGACCGAGATGCGCAGGTGGCTAGGATAGAGTCACAGTTAGTAGAGCTGCAGAGGCAGAAGGAGGAAATTGAGGCTAAGTTGACTCAGTCTTATACTGAGGTCAAGGCCTTCAAGGAGCGGACTGCCTCTACTGACGTGACGGTAGCCAAATTGAAGGCTGAGGTTGCTGTAAGGTCCCAGCTAATGTCTGGCATGCAACAGGTTATCACCAAGTTGGTGCCGGCCCTTTCTTTTTCCGTAAAGCCAGGGTCGGAATCTCCCAAAATATTGCCCTGTGCAGGGCCACAAGGGGGGAGAGTAGTCTGTGACCGGTCTGATCATCAGGTCAAGCCGGTCCAGACTAACAGAGATTTTTCCCTGACTTTGGGAAAAAGAACTGTGAAGAGTGCGTCCCTGAGGATGGAACAATTCAGTAGAAGGGAGCACGGCTGCAGTGTAGATGGACCTGGGCCATGCAGAGCAAACATCAGATGTTTTGCATGTGGTGGCCTAGGTCACATAGCGAGACACTGCAAAACACACAGGACAGGAAACCAAGTCACGTGTTTCAGGTGTGAGAACAAAGGACACATTGCAAGGAATTGCCCTTGTGCAAGTAATTGCAATGTGTCCAACAGTATCAGCCAGGTAACAAATTGTGCAGTGGGGTCTAGTCAGCCTGGCCATAACGGGGTTACCTCTCGGCAGCATCACCGGCTGCTGAGGGGTCAGAGTGGCCAAGCTAGGCTAGGCAACATTTGACACCCCTGTACTATTTGTTACACCGTTTGTTCCCTGTGTATGTCCATGTTGTGTGTTTTTGTTATCTGTTTGTAAGTTTTTCTTGATGTTGATGGTGGTAGTCCTTGTCTACGGATGTGTTCTACAATGCTGATTTATGTAGTGTTGTAAGTCCCGTCTGCTGTCTTTGTTTCATTCTGTGTCCCCTTGGAGTGGAACAGTGTTATACTGTGGATCAAGAACGTATAGGTTCGCGACAGGGATGGACTGGGACAATAAAGTGGCCCTGGACTTCAGCCAGACCGGCCCACTTTATTTTTCCCAAACACACTCAAAAAAAAACATAAGTAAAAACATTCCACTGTAAGTATAAACAGGTTTTTTTATTTTTACTCTTAATTTAGAAAAAAAAATCCCCCTCCATAATGGTGCCATCCACAGATCCCCCCCATAAGTGTCATCCACAGACCCCCCCCCCATAAGTGTCATCCACAGACCCCCCCCATAACAGTGCCATCCACGGATCCCCCTTCCTATAACAGTGCCGTCATCCATAGATCCCCCTCCCCGCCACTCACAGTAGTATACATTAATAAATCGGTATCCTGCAGGCTGCAGACAGTAACTTTAATTTTAACACAGCGCTCATCTCTTTACTACCTTACATTCAGCTCCCTCCAGCCTCCAGTAACAAGTGCGGGCGGCAGCGCTCACTCACTGACGTCACGCGCCTGCGCCGCCTAGTGGGAGGAGCAGGCGTGTGACGTCAGTGAGTGAGCGCCGCCCCCACACTGCCTGCTGTTACTGGAGCTGAGTCAGTGTAAGATAGTAAAGAGATGAGCGCTGATTTTAAAGTTAACACACTGACAGCAAAAAAATTAAAATGGCTCGGGACCGGCCGGGCCCCCCCGGGGTCCGGGCCCCTTACTGGGGTATCGGCTTTACCCCCCTGATGGCGGCCCTGGCCGGCCCATAATTCGATCGGCCCACCGGGATTCTCCCGGTACTCCCGATGGCCAGTCCATCGCTGGTTCGCGAGCAGATAATATCACACGGGAAATCCTGCTGGTCGGGAGAAGGCATAAGGACCTTCTCCATGCAGCACACAAAGGATGATGTGATATTATTCTGGGCAACCAGGGTCTCAGATCGATACAGATAACACTGTTTTGCTCAAGGTTTTCGGTAGGGCTGTGTTGCGCTGGGGACTGGGGCGAACAGACAACATTGGTGTAATGTTGTGCTGCGCACTTGATTCTAGTCCGAGCAGGCGGCACAGCTCTGATAGGGATTGGACGCAGAGTGTTTGGCAGCAGAGTGTGGACTGTGTTCTTGTGTTGTGGGGTCCTGGGGAGCCAGGGCATGACTATGCCATTGGTTCTGCAGGCTTCCACAGGACGGGATCACAGGGGGAAGTCAGCCTGGGTGCACACGAGTGGACAGGGATGCGGTGCCCTCAATAACAAGATGGTGCTTTGTCCACAGAACTCCAGTTATCCTAACCTAGTAGGGTGGCCATCCTTATCTGTTGGTGCAGAGGGATGTGCAGCAGAGGACTCAATCCTCTGAAGGTAGGGTGTTCAGACACGAGTGTTGGGATAACGAGGGGTCCTGTGAGATAAAGGGCAGCCCAATACCTTTCTCTACCCATAGGTCAAAGGTATTGGGGCTGGGAATTTTCACATTTAATTGCACTGTTAGGGGAGAAATTCCCCTGGGAGCGCCTGGTGTTTTCTTCTGCCATAGGTGTGATTTTATATGGAGCGGAAGAAAAACCTAGGAGATGCCACAGAAGAGGCCAGCTATTCCCCCTGACACTGTTGTGAAGCTCCAGAGGATCCCACTGGATTTTGGCAACGAAGCGACCTCTACCTAGAGGTGTTATAGCAATGAAGACTGTGCCACAATCCAGCGGGAGCATTATTTAAGGCTCTGGAGGAAGACTTGGGAGACGTTCGGGTGGAAGAACCTACTATCATTTGTTTCACCCAGTGAAACTTCTTCTGGTTCTGGTCATCGTGAGGGTCAAGGGACTTATTGACCATATACACCAGAACCAGACAGAACTTTACCGAACTAACAAAAGGAGGAGGCTCAGGACATAACGCTAACATTGTTCCTGAAGCCAAATATTGTATGGACACACTTTGTATTCCTATGAGGGTTCGGGATGTATAACCTGTACTACCCTGAAACCCCATAGCACATTGTATTGTATTTAGTGTATTTTGTTTGTCGGTTGATTGTGTACCCATGGACACTCTAGGTACAAATGTGTGACAGCCTATATTTGGCTGTACACATTTGCATCCTATAGTCGTTTACCATTGACACAGGGGTCTGCGACCTACCTGTGTCTTTGGAGGTGTAGATAGATGCCAGGTTGCATGAGTCTCTATGGGTACACGTACATATAATGATTTTGGTGGTGTTGGGAGGGATGTGACCTGTATTTTGTGTGAATGGGGATAAGGTTAGTTCACGATAGGGACAGGCATCATTCATTTTCCACCTTGAACCCTGGAACGGTGAGGTTCTTAAGGGAAGGGCTGGAGGTGTAGTGTGGCGGAGGTGTTCTCCGCAGTAGAATTTAGGTACCATGACATCACCGCTTAAGAGTTTGACCTGCCTTGTAAAGACCTATTAATCTGTCCACGGGAGAACCGCACCCATCAAGATGGAAACAGACGTTGGATAGAAGAAAGTTGGGACTGAGGTTGTGAGGGTGAACCCACTCCAGAATTGGGGGGCACGAAGATACCTGAAGATCGGCAGAATTACCGAGAGACTGTGGGGGTGTGGTCACTCCAAAGTGGGGGTGGCCGACACCAAGAGACTGTCAAAGAAAGGCCAGTTAAAGACTGTAAGGGTGAACCCGCTCCAGAATTGGGGGGGGGGGGGCGAAGATACCTGAAGATCGGCAGGATTACCGAGAGACTGTGAGGGTGTGGTCACTCCAAAGTGGGGGTGGCCGACACTAAAAGACTGTTAAAGAGACTGTGGGTGTGTGGTATCCTAAAGATGTCAAGAAGACGGTGTATCCTGTGGACGGAGGAATAGGTTACGGTGAATGGCAGGTCGGAGGAAGAGGGATGTCTAAGTACCTAAAGATCAGTGTGCACTACAGTTCTTCCTGAACTTCCACCAAAGATGGGGTTAAAGGGGGGCAAATATATCTCAACCCGTTTCCCCAAGATATTGTCGTATTATAGTCCGACAACAGGGGGATTGTTGAGGAAGGGTTGAGACGTATGCATACAGTGGGATGCGAAAGTTTGGGCAACCTTGTTAATCGTCATGATTTTCCTGTATAAATCGTTGGTTGTTACGATAAAAAATGTCAGTTAAATATATCATATAGGAGACACACACACTGATATTTGAGAAGTGAAATGAAGTTTATTGGATTTACAGAAAGTGTGCTATAATTGTTTAAACAAAATTAGGCAGGTGCATAAATTTGGGCACTGTTGTCATTTTATTGATTCCAAAACCTTTAGAACTAATTATTGGAACTCAAATTGGCTTGGTAAGCTCAGTGACCCCTGACCTACATACACAGGTGAATCCAATTATGGGAAAGAGTATTTAAGGGGGTCAATTGTAAGTTTCCCTCCTCTTTTAATTTTCTCTGAAAAGTTGCAACATGGGGGTCTCAAAACAACTCTCAAATGACCTGAAGACAAAGATTGTTCACCATCATAGTTTAGGGGAAGGATACAGAAAGCTGTCTCAGCGATTTCAGCTGTCTGTTTCCACAGTTAGGAACATATTGAGGAAATGGAAGACCACAGGCTCAGTTCAAGTTAAGGCTCGAAGTGGCAGACCAAGAAAAATCTCGGATAGACAGAAGCGACGAATGGTGAGAACAGTCAGAGTCAACCCACAGACCAGCACCAAAGACCTACAACATCATCTTGCTGCAGATGGAGTCACTGTGCATCGTTCAACCATTCGGCGTTCAACCATGCTGTATGCGAGAGTGATGCAGAGAAAGCCTTTTCTCCGTCCACAGCACAAAAAGTGCCGCTTGAGGTGGGCTAAAGCACATTTGGACAAGCCAGCTTCATTTTGGAATAAGGTGCTGTGGACTGATGAAACTAAAATTGAGTTATTTGGCCATAACAAGGGGCGTTATGCATGGAGGAAAAAGAACACAGCATTCCAAGAAAAACACCTGCTACCGCAGTAAAATATGGTGTTGGTTCCATCATGTTGTGGGGCTGTGTGGCCAGTGCAGGGACTGGGAATCTTGTCAAAGTTGAAGAACGCATGGAGTCCACTCAGTATCAGCAGATTCTGGAGACCAATGTCCAGGAATCAGTGACAAAGCTGTGAAGCTGCGCCGGGGCTGGATCTTTCAACAAGAAAACGACCCTAAACACTGCTCAAAATCCACTAAGGCATTTATGCAGAGGAACAAGTACAACGTTCTGGAATGGCCATCTCAGTCCCCAGACCTGAATATAATTGAAAATCTATAGTGTGACTTAAAGAGAGCTGTCCATGCTCGGAAGCCATCAAACCTGAATGAACTAAAGATGTTTTGTAAAGAGGAATGGTCCAAAATACCTTCAACCAGAATCCAGACTCTCATTGGAACCTACAGGAAGCGTTTAGAGGCTGTAATTTCTGCAAAAGGAGGATCTACTAAATATTGATTTCATTTATTTTTTGTGGTGCCTAAATTTATGCACCTGCCTAATTTTGTTTAAACAATTATAGCACACTTTCTGTAAATCCAATAAACTTAATTTCACTTCTCAAATATCACTGTGTGTGTCTCCTATATGATATATTTAACTGACATTTTTTATCGTAACAACCAACTATTTATACAGGAAAATCATGATGATTAACAAGGTTGCCCAAACTTTCGCATCCCACTGTATATATCCATGCATGCCTGCAAACACGTGCGGGCATGTATGGTATATATATGCATACATTAACCACCGCATCATGGGGTGATGTGCGCAGATGTGCCCAGCATCTGCGCACATCTGCCCATGGTGATCCCCAGGGGCTCATGGTGGCCCTTGTGAGAAATATGTGATCCCTGGAAGCTGTGCCCCCTTATAATCCCCCTTATATTAGTATATATATGTGCCCCCTTATATGTGTCCCCTTATAGTTAGTATATATTTCCTGTATGACCGTGTATATATTGGCCCTGTATGGCAAGTGGGGACATATGCATGTCCCCTGTATGTGATGCCCCAGATATATGCGAGGGTGTGTGTATATATAGATATGTGTGTATGTATTTGCACACGTATCTATGTATATACACTTATGTCAGCATGACAGTATGTATGTGGGCTTATTGCTGCCCATTCATACCCCCGGTTTTGTATGTGTTTATAGATGTGCCCCAAGCATCTGTGGATATATATATATATATATATATGGGCCTATAACTGCCCATGTATGCCCCAGGTTTATAATGAGTATATATGTGTTTATAGATGCGCCCCAAGTATCTATTTACATATATATACTTTAATGCCCCCCAGAGGGACAGCGTTTAGCCAGTTCCTGCAGATGTCTGGTGACTTCAAAGGCTAAGCAGTTGCCTTTTGTTGATTTTATCAGCCTAGTTACTTATGTTTGGGACATGGCTGGGTGTGTGGTGTTGCTAGCCTCAGGGGGCCAACTGGCAGTCCTGAGTGCAGGTATACGTCACAGTGACACTATGATGTCACATCCCTGAAGAAGGAGGAGGGGGGCTGCTTTTGTGCTATAAAGCCCCCAGCAGGGCAGACATGCTGGCTCTTGCAACCAGACTAGACACATGGGAGAGTGCAGCTCCATTATGACCGCCTGGAAGAGGCCTACTAACGCTGGAAGGATTAAGTATATCCCCTGACCCCCGACCGCTATATCTCTCCCCTGGTTAAGCCACACCCCTGGTCCTGTAACCCCTATATTTGTGTCCCTGATGTGCACCTTGGGCCCTGCCTTATAACCCTTGCCCCTGATGTGTACCCTGGGCCCTGATTTACCCTTGCCGTGTTACTGGACACCCTGATCCCCCAAACCCTTGCCTTATTGTATCCTTGTTTGTACCCCTGATCCTGTGCCACTGGTTCACCTGATTGTATTTGTGGTTCAGTTACACCCCCCTGATGACCCCCACTGTATCTCCACCGTGTAACCCCTTCCCTACCCTGATTAACCCCTGCCCAAACCCTGCCACACACACCCCCCCCCCCCCCCCCTCACTGTACACTTGCAGGGTATTTACCCTTGCATTGCTGTACAGTTCTGATATTATCCCCATTGTTAACCCTTTGTGTTTGTGGTCGGTTTACACCGCTGTAAGGCCACCATTAACCCTTCGTCGTACCCCGTAGGGACAGTGAATAGTCAGGTGGGGTGGATTGTTAATATACTTGTATGTGTGAATTGTCTAGTTAGTTTATGGGTGGAATATGGGAATGTGTAGTGTAGTTTAGGATTGTATATTTAGTGCTGTATTGCTAGTGTATTGCGTGCGTTGTGTATTGTAAGTAATAAATACTGTGTTACTTGTAACTATCTGTGTAACGTGTAGTTATTGGCGATAGTTAGTTAGGCGCATGCAGCTAGCGTAGTGATCAGTGTAAAGCATAGCGAAAGTATTGTTGTTATATAAAGGCATAAATGGTCAGAGTTATCACTAGATGGCTCCTCCCATTTATGAATATTAATTATTGATATTTGCATAAATATTGGTGATTAATATTCCCCCTTTACAACAGACCAAAAGTTTGGACACACCTTCTCATTCAAAGAGTTTTCTTTATTTCCATGACTATGAAGGCATCAAAACTATGAATTAACACATGTGGAATTATATACATAACAAACAAGTGTGAAACAACTGAAAATATGTCATATTCTAGGTTCTTCAAAGTAGCCACCTTTTGCTTTGATTACTGCTTTGCACACTCTTGGCATTCTCTTGATGAGCTTCAAGAGGTAGTCCCCTGAAATGGTCTTCCAACAGTCTTGAAGGAGTTCCCAGAGATGCTTAGCACTTGTTGGCCCTTTTGCCTTCAGTCTGCGGTCCAGCTCACCCCAAACCATCTCGATTGGGTTCAGGTCCGGTTACTGTGGAGGCCAGGTCATCTGGCGCAGCACCCCATCACTCTCCTTCATGGTCAAATAGCCCTTACTTTCAAAGTTTTCCCAATTTTTCGGCTGACTGACTGACCTTCATTTCTTAAAGTAATGATGGCCACTCGTTTTTTTTTACTTAACTGCCTTTTTCTTGCCATAATACAAATTCTAACAGTCTATTCAGTAGGACTATCAGCTGTGTATCCACCTGACTTCTCCTCAACGCCACTGATGGTCCCAAACCCATTTATAAGGCAAGAAATCCCACTTATTAAACCTGACAGGGCACACCTGTGAAGTGAAAACCATTTCAGGAAACTACCTCTTGAAGCTCATCAAGAGAATGCCAAGAGTGTGCAAAGCAGTAATCAAAGCAAAAGGTGTCTACTTTGAAGAACCTAGAATATGACATACTTCCACATGTGTTAATTCATAGTTTTGATGCCTTCATAGTCATGAAAATAAAGAAAACTCTTTGAATGAGAAGGTGTGTCCAAACTTTTGGTCTGTACTGTATATATTTTTTTTTTTCAAGGGAATTAACTCCTTCCAGTCACAGTCATGGCAGGAAGGAGTTTATTCACTGCAAACTCATAGTTAATTAGGTAAACATTAGCACATCAAGAAGAGTGCTTCCTGCTAGCTTTTAAATTGTACATACACTGCAATGAATTCTTCCCATGCAGCCAGACCACTTATGATGGTCTCGGCATTCCTCACTGTGACCGCAGTTGTCTAATGACAGCATGGTCACATCGATCTGCAGTGCCACGGGACGCTGGCAGATCACGATGTAGCCTGACATGTTTATACGTCGGGTTACAGAAAAGAGCCTACTGCCACGATGAAAAAGTTGCGCTGTGGTAGGCAAGAGGATAAAGCACTCAACAAAAATAACCTATGCTGCACTATCTATACTACTGACACCAAACAGAACAACATGAACTATTGCAGTTTCCTAGATAAGTGTTACAAGTACCTGATGCTCCAGATGACACTATTCCATTCTTCTCTCTTCAACCTTCAGCACCGTATTTTTCACACCCTAGTGTGGGAGGGAAACCCCCACACCGAACATAGGAGGAAAATGGAAAAGGGAATAAGGCCTTAAAAAACTAGGGAGACCTCCTAGTGAAAACCCTAATCACAGCCCTAACTGACTACCAGTATGAACAGACCCCCGAGGTAGGTGAGTTCATACACAGGAATACCTAAAGTCCTATCTAACCCTAAAGGACCCTGGTACTAATGACAGGAATGAGACATCCTGTTCCTCCAAAAGGAAGGATGAATGGGTGTCTCCCTAAGGCCTAATACAAAACAACAAAGAAATGGAATACACAGAAAAGGTAACACTTAACTTCCAAGAAGCTATAGCAGCACCAGGAACTCAGCCAGGATCCAAACACCAGCTATCTACAGGTCCAACTGAAACTATAAACTGCACAGCATTGTGGGAGAGACAACTATAAATAGGGAAAGTTAAATGACCACAATAGCAACACCTGGAGGTTAAGGGTGTGGCCAGTACCAGAAACAACACAGACGGCTATTGATCCACAAGGTAAACATGTCAAACCAAACCACGTGTTGCCAGTCTCAAAGATCTCCTGCCACTCACTGTCGCAGGGACGTCTGTGACAGTATTGTGTCTACAGATTGTCCGTATCCAGCGACATCTGCTAGTATGACCCGTGGTCCCAATAGGTGTAATGTGTCAGTAGAAAGAATGTGCTGATAGAGTAGTCTGCCCCAGCTAGCAGCTCTACTCTTATCCTAACTCGCGCTCTAACCAAGTAGTGACATCAAGCATTCATTTTTTTTTTAAAAATTTGAGGATGTAAGACTTGCAAGCATCCCACAGTTTCTTTAAAGTGTCACTTGCTAACTTTTTCAACCACATCTCTTTTCTTCAGAGTTTGACACACAGACATTTCTTAAATTCTTCACTTTTCAATCATCCTTCTCTTCCTGGTGCCCAAACATCGTCATCCTGCTGCTACTCCTAATACTGTGCCCGCTGAGCTCCCAAATACTATACTACAAAAATAACAGCACCATACAGTTAGTCCTCTCATAGCAATAGTTCTTTCAGACTGCTCTCAATAGGAATAGGGCACCCTACAGGACCCCAATATCAAGAAAGTTCCCCAAGAGTGTCTCCATTAATAGTAATGCCATCCATATTGTGCCCAATAATAATGCCTCCACAGTATCCCCAGTTTTAATAATAGTCCCCAGGGCAATAGTAGAAATAGTGCCCCCAGTTCTTCCAACATACATATAGTTAAATTAAATAAATAAATAGTCTCCTGTGTTTTGCTATCCGCCGCTATCTATCATCCAGGCCAAAGTTACTGCTTCTTGGCACAGGCGGTCATGATGACTTCACAGTGCCCTCCTGTGCTGGGTCCCACGTGATGACGTGATCATGAACGGGTGTGACACTCTGTGAGATGCAGAGCAGGAGAAAACAGTGATGTCATTGCTTTCTCTTGTGCCAATTTACTGCCTCATTGACTTCAGGCTTAGCGGACTGAGGCCTTTAAGCAGAGACAGGAGTCATAAGCTTCCGATCCCCACTGTAAACTGCTGCCCCCCTCAAAGTCAGGTCAGCTGTCGCCTGAAGTGAGATACTTATCTCACCTCATGGCAGAAAGTGGGCTTGGTCCATGCGTGTATCAAAGCAATAACAGGGGCAGTGATAGGGGAGCCTCTACGTAACTAGCTGAACTGGAAGAGTTAGCATGGTGGTGGTAAAGGACGGTGCTGGAGCTGTGCAGAAAAAGGAGAAATGACTCATGGGTTTGGTTAGATACAGCAACAGGAAGTGCTGCATAAGAGTGGAAAGATACTAGAGTGATTTGTTTACATGGTGAAAATGGGTTAGAAGAATAAAAAAATAAAAATAAAAAAGGGGGGAAGAGCTACATAAGATAAAGAAGTACATGAGCATATCTGTTAACCATAGTAATCCCAGAAAACCCCTTTACATTTTTTAGCTGACAAATAATTTATCTTAATTGCTTATTTTCCTCATGGGTGTTATGGGAGAGAGAGTAAGTCATTGTTTGTTGATGACTGTAAATGAGTTTTCAGATTTTGCAACAATTTGCGACCTATCCAAGGGTTCTGTTAATGGGAACATACTGTAACTGTGTAGAATCCGCTTTGCAAAGTGCTGCTCCCTGGGTGACAGGATAAGGGGAATTAGTATTGTGCATAATTAAATATATATTTTTTTAAGCTGAACAGTAATTTACCATGAAAAACTAATCAATTAAACGTTATGAATCTATATTTCTGATATCTATAACATGAGAAAAATACAGTAAGTACTATTCTTTTTACTTAACTATAAACCACAGAATTCTATTTCTAAGTATCTGCCTCATCATACTGTATATACTATTGTTTAAAGAGGTTGTGCACGTTTAGGGGTGGGCACATATGCAAAAGGAAGCATACTTAGGCTACTTTCACACTTGCGTTCAGAGCGGATCCCTCTGGGGTCTGCCCAGACGGATCCGCTCATATAATGCAGACTTGGGATCCGTTCAGAACGGATCCGTCTGCATTATATTGTAGAAAAAATTCTAAGTGTGAAAGTAGCTTCAGACGGATCCGTCCAGACTTTACATTGAAAGTCAATGGGGGACGGATCCGTTTGAAAATTGAGCCATATAGTGTCAAATTCAAACGGATCCGTCCCTATTGACTTACATTGTAAGTCTGGACGGATTTGTTTGCCTCCGCACGGTCAGGCGGACACGCGAACGCTGCAAGCAGCGTTCAGGTGTCCGCTTGCTGAGCGGAGCGGAGGCTGAACGCTGCCAGACTCAGAATGCATTAGTAGCTGGACTTCAAACGGAGCTCACAAGCGAAGCCCCGACGCAAGTGTGAAAGTAGCCTTACCTGCTTCCTGACACTGGCATCTGGCTTCTGTGCCCGCCTAGGTTCCTGAATGTAAAATTCCAGTTTAACACTGCAGCAGCCAATTGCTGGCAGCAGTATTAAGTTGTTCCCCTTGCGCCATGTCAAGTGGCCAAATAACGCAAGGCGAGTAGGTCACTGCTGTGGCCAGCAACTGGAAGATTACATTTAGGGACCCAAACAGAGCAATGGAGGCTGAAAAAGGAAGGAACTAGGAGCCAGTGTCAGGAAGCAAGTAAGTATGCTTCACTTCATAGCTGTGCCCAAAAGGGGGAGGAGGATTGCTACCCCCAAAAAAAAATTGCACAACCCCATTAACCCTTAAGTACTGGTCCCATTTCTTGTTTTTGTCCTCCCCATTTCCAATAGCCATAACTTTAAATTCTCTGTTTACAGTATATAGCCATATGAGGGCTTATTTTTGGTGGGATAAGTTGTAATTTTTAAGGGCACCATTTAATTTGTGGGGTTAAATTGAAAAAAATAAAAATAAAACACAATTCCGCCAATATTTTTGGGGTTTTGACATCACAGCGTTCACTGTACGCTAAAAACATGACATCCTTTTCTGCTACTCAATACGAATACGATAGTAAAAACGCGTATAGTTTTATTTATTTTTTGTTATAGTTATAACTTTTAACCCCGTTAGGGGGCTAGATTTTGATCCTGTCATATTCACCATAATATAGATCACACATGGTCATACAGGCAAAAAAATGATGCATTGAATTTCACATTTAGGCCTCTTTCAGACGGACGTTGCGGGAAAATGTGCAGGTGCGTTACGGGAACACCCCCGATTTTTCCGCGCGAGTGCAAAACATTGTAATGCGTTTTGCACTCGCGTGAGAAAAATCGTGCATGTTTGGTACCCAAACACTAACTTCTTCACAGAAGTTCGGGCTTGGGATCGGTGTTCTGTAGATTGTATTATTTTCCCTTATAACATGGTTATAAGGGAAAATAATAGCATTCTGAATACAGAATGCATAGTAAAATAGCGCTGGAGGGGTTAAAAAAAAATAAAAATATTTTTTACTCACCTTAATCCACTTGATCGCGAAGGCCGGCATCTCCTTCTGTCTCCTTTGCTGAACAGGACCTGTGGTGAGCATTCATTACAGGAAAATGACCTGTGGTGACGTCACTCCGGTCATCACATGATCCATCACATGATCCATCACCATGGTAAAAGATCATGTGATGGATCATGTGATGACCGGAGTGACGTCACCACAGGTCCTTGACCTGTAATTAATGCTCACCACAGGTCCTGTTCAGTAAAGGAGACAGAAGGAGATGCCGGGCATCGCGATCAAGTGGACTAAGGTGAGTTAAATTATTTTTATTTATTTTTTAACCCCTCCAGCGCTATTTTACTATGCATTCTGTATTCAGAATGCTATTATTTTCCCTTATAACCATGTTATAAGGGAAATAATAATGATCGGGTCTCCATCCCGATGGTCTCCTAGCAACCGTGCATGAAAATCGCACCGCTTACGCACTTGCTTGCGGATGCTTGCGATTTTCACGCAAGCCCATTCACTTCTATGGGGCCTGCGTTGCGTGAAAAACGCAGAATATAGAGCATGCTGCGATTTTCACGCACAAGTGATGCGTGAAAATCACCAATCATGTGAACAGCCCCAAAGAAATTAATGGGTCGGTATTCAGTGCGGGTGCAATGCGTTCAACTCACGCATCGCATCCGCGCGGAATACTCGCCCGTGTGAAAGGGGCCTTAGAGTGGCTACATGCATTTTTATGTATGGTCCCGTAGAGTATATTCTGCACTAGCTATCATCTATTGCAAGTGTGACTGTTTTTATCATGTTTAAAGATAATTCATAATTTATAAAGTGAGAGTGTGAAAAACAACAGAAAGCACTTTAGCTTACAATGAGATGTACAAAGTACAGATCTAAAGGTCCCTTTACATGGGACGACAGAGCAGAATATTATTGGGAAGGAAACATTTCTTCCCGACAATCTGCTGCTCGCTGATGGAGGAGACAGCTGTATTTGCATGCAGCAATCTCCCCCAGAGTATGGGGAGTAGTAATCTCTAATGCCATTGCTCTTCCCCATTTTGACTCTTTGTTTGTCGACAGCAGATCGTGTTTACAAGGCACAATCTGCTGCGGGCAAACAACAATTTTTCTGTCTGCGCAAAAGATCGGATTACCCCATGAACGAGCGTTTAGTGATTATCTTTAAGATTCTCAGCCCATTTAAAGGGCCCTTACGTATACTTTATAGAAACACCGATCAATGCTATCAGTATATAATATGATTTACTATGGGCAGAGTTACCATTTAGTGTGTGATGTGTCAACATAAGAGTGACATGAAATGTATATTTTTGTTCTTTTAGCCTTATCCAAATCTTGGATGGTTTCAGTATACAATGCCAGAATTACAATGACAGATATCCCCTTTGTATACATACCGCAATAGAGGATCCACCGTTCACAATAGGTGATATCACAGCTTTTCTACTCCCTCCTTACCTGTCACGGACGGGGGTAGGGAAGCGTGCACCCCTGACTGCCACTCACGCCTGTGCCCCTACCTACTTGCACGATCCGTCCTAGGTAACGGGGTGCAACTGGACGGCATTCCCTAACTTAAGTAAGTGCAGGGGAAAAACAAAAGACAGGACAAACAGAACACAAAGCAAGTCAAACTAGCCGAAGTCAAATACCAGGAAGTCAAATCAGTACAAGGGAGCAACAAGAGCGAGTCCAAACACAAGCCGAAAGTCAGTATCAGGAGATCACAACAAGCAACAGGGGATGAGCAGGAAGCGAGGTCAAACGAGCAGAGCCAAGGTCAGGATTCAGGAACACAATGTCAGGAATACAGGAGCATATAAAGACCTTAATCACAGGCAACCTGTGGCCAGCAGGCTGCCTGTTTAAATAGGCCTGGCTGGTGAGTCATATGACGCGGCCAGCATCATGTGACTCACAGCAGCAAAACTCAGCCGAGCACCGATCAACATTCATCGGCGCTTGGCTCCCCTGCTGCTCGCCTGCTGCCAAGGAGACGAGGACGCAGGCTACATCCCTGCCCCTCTCCTTGTGCAGGTTGCCGGCGGTGCTGCAAAGGAAGCACACACCGCCTGCCCCTCGCTACATTACCTTTGCACAGGTCACACAGTATTCCTAGAAATTTCTCCCATAGAAGTCATTGAAGTTCCCTTCAGTCTATTGTGCCTATAGCCTATGTGGCTGCTCTACAATATAAAGATTCTTCATATATTTTAGGCCAGCATGTAACCTGCATGATCAAATAGAATTTTTTTTAACATAAAAATTTGGAGCCGGATTAATCTTATATATATTTTTTTTTAAGTTGCAAACACTGTGTTCGCGACTTGCAAAAAATGTTTGTTCAAATGGAATTTCTCCACCACCTTCACCATGTTCCTGAAAATGGGGTGTGACAAGGGCAGCATAGATAACAGCTTAAATGTAGAGAAATTGCTTTTCCAGCTCACTATACCAGCTATGGTGCACGGAACTCGACAAGACCAGTCTTGATAGATGCAGTGAATGGGAAACGTTCCAGCACACAGGTAAATCCACACGGTTGTTCGTCTTTAGTGGTCTTTAAAATAAAATCACATACATCATGTATCTACACCCACCACCATGGACTGTTAACATGGTCCTTAATCATAACCTGTTCAGAGTGAGTGTCCACAGGAGTATATATCTTCCCCCCTCCCCCTCATTGGGTGGAAAGGGTATAGAGGTTCCAGCCCTCCTGGAGGCACACCCTTAAACACCTTCACCTGTCATAGAAAAGTACATAAGATCACAGCTAATACATTTGATTATATAGATAACTCCCAAACTGTTGCAGTTTATATAGCTCTTAATAGAAAACTGTTCAGTATGCATGGAGTTATCAAAAGTGGTGGTTGGATATGCATAATTACAAATTTTACAGGGAAGCCCTCCATACCTACTAAAGCCCCGATACCTCAACTACGTTGTCCTAGTCTGGACCCCAGAAGGGGTAAACAAAGATGGAGACAGTACATTTGCTAATTTACTATGGTGCCTGGAGACAATCCTACATCCATTTTTTAACAAGTTATAGCAAAGATGATCTTCATATAAGATCGGGAGACACCTTTTGACAGCCTGTTCAATCCTAGGGAATTGTCTACTAAAGGTTTGTCTGGGGCAATCGACTTCTTTTTGTGACCATATCCCCCATCATCCTTTTCAAATAACAATTCTGCTCTAATTTTGTTTTTAACTATATTTAAAGCTCTGGTAAGCATCCAGTTTGCATAGCCACTTTGTTTTAAACCATCCCAAATCACCTCACATTCCCTCCGGATAGACACAGCGGTACTACAATTCCTGCAGGCTCTCATGAATTCGCCCACCGGTATAACTCTAACGGTATGACCCGGATGGTGACTATTAGCCCTTAATATCAAATTGCCAGAGACTTTGTTGTGGAAAGTCTCCGTCATTATTACTTGGCCATGTACACCTGTTAAGTTTAAATAAAAAAAAGGAATGGACAAAGCATGAAACTGTTAAGTGAATTTCAAATTATAGGGGTTATCATTGACGTATGCAATGAAGTCTGGTATGGCAGACACATCGGCCCCCCAGATGAGGAGCAAATCATCGATGTATCTGCCATATCAGACCACAGAACCAGAAAAGGGGTTGTTCTCTGAGAACACAAACCGCTCTTCCAAATATACTACAACTAAATTAGCAAGGGATGGTGAATACCTAGCCCCCATTGAAACTCCCTTCACCTGTAAATATATTTTTCATTAAAGACAAAATAATTAGTAGTCATAAGTAGTGATGTATCTTCTACTATTCTATAAATTCTTCTTTTCTCTAGTCTATAAATTCCGGTGAATGGGAGCTATATCTATGTAGGTGGTATTTAAGCGCTAGCAGGGCTATTTTATGTGGTATCGAGGGGTACAAGGAGATCACATCTAAGGTGAGCCGAGTGTATTCTTTTTTCCAAGGTTGATCAAAAAATGCCCTTAAAACATCAGAGGTATCTTTGACAAAACCAGGTAATCTCCTGACCAGGGGCTGGAGAATAGCATCCAGACACTGTCCCAGCCTCTCAGACAGAGAAAAGAAAGCCCGACACTATAAGACGGAGGGGGGGTATATTTTTTGTGTGTTTCTTTGGTAACGCATGTATGATAGGTATGACGGGCTTGTCCACATACAGGAAATCGTACTCACTATTTTGGATAGTGTCCAATATAACAAAATATAACAAAATAATAGCAAAGACAGGTGCAGGATTTGCTCCCCTATATATATGCACAACTGCATGTGGGTTTGAGCACCTCCTGCTTGTTTAATACCACACCATTCTTTTCAGTTTGTATTTATAGAGATGCCTGGAGGTGTATAAACTCCAATTTAAATGTGCCTGCTTTCCATCTACAGGCTACATTTAGGTGCACCTAAATGATTTCATTTTTGAAGCAAAAAAAAATCATGTTTTAGTGTTTCCATAGTCTGAGAGCCATAATTTTTTCAGTTTTTTGGCTATTACCTTGGGTACGGTATGATTTTTCCGGGATGAGATGACAGTTTTATTGGCACTATTTTGGGGTGCGTGTGACTTCTTGATCGCTTGCTATTACACTTTTTGTAATGTAAGGTGACAAAAAATTGTTTATTTAGCATAGTTTTTATTTAAAATTTTTTACAGTGTTCATCTGAGGGGTTAGGTCATGTGATATTTTTATAGAGCCGGTCGATACGGACGCGGCGATACCCAATATGTATACTTTTTTGTTATTTATGTAAGTTTTACACAATAATATAATTTTTGAAACAAAAAAAAAATCGTATTTTAGTGTCTCCATATTCTGAGCCATAGTTTTTTTATTTTTTGGGAGATTGTCTCAGGTAGGGGCTCATTTTTTGCGGGATGAGGTGACGGTTAGATTGGTACTATTTTGGTGGGCAAACGCCTTTTTGATCGCTTGCTGTTGTACTTTTTGTGATGTAAGGTGACCAAAAAATGGTTTATTTAGCACAATTTTTTATTTTTTATTTTTATGGTGTTCATCTGAGGGGTTAGGTCATGTGATATGTTTATAGAGCCGGTCGATACGGACGCAGCGATATCTAATACAGTAGTGTCCTGTCCCTCCCCTTATCTAGGAGGGATTTATACTTGAGACGATATTTGGGCAGAGGGTCCTCCTCTAGTCCCCTGTATGTGAACACGTCCGACAGCACGTCCACCATCTGTTGTAGGTAGACATCCTTATCAATAACCAATAAAGACCCCCCCTTTATCCGCCATCGTGATAATTAAATCAGATCGGTCTCTAAGTTCCTTCAAGACTCCCATCCGTTTTTTTTGTAAGGTTATGTTGACCCTGACTACTATTGTCCCGTGAACTCTAAATTTCCATAAGCTCCCTCTCCAAGATCTCCTAGAAAGTATCCATACCTGGAGCACGCAAGTTCATGGGATAATAGCCTGCATTTTTTATTTTAAAGTTTTGACTATCCACCTTGGTTTCAAAACACTGGTTTTCTATTTGTAAATCATTCAACAAAC
Source organism: Bufo bufo (assembly GCF_905171765.1). Taxonomy (NCBI): domain Eukaryota; kingdom Metazoa; phylum Chordata; class Amphibia; order Anura; family Bufonidae; genus Bufo; species Bufo bufo. The sequence goes on from NC_053389.1 coordinate 706,768,485, forward strand.
CAGTGAACATTGTTCCGTGAAGGACAAACCAGTGAACTCATTACAAACACTCTTAACCCCTTAGGGACACATGACGTACCGGTACGGGGTCATGTGACCCCCCCCTTATCGGCGATCGCCGCAAACTGCAGGTCAATTCAGACCTGCGGTTTGCGGCTTTACCTGCGGTTGCGGCAGCTGTGCGGCGGTGCCATCGGGTCCCCATACGGCTGTGGTGGGGGCCCGATGGCATGGAAGGCAGCGCGATGTCTAAGGAAGGCATTGCGCTGCCTTCCAGTGAAGAGCCTGTGAGATCTAGCCCCCTGGATCTCACAGGCCCTGGAAGCTGTATGAGTAATACACACAGTATTACTCATACAGCCAATGCATTCCAATACAGAAGTAATTGTAAAGTAATTGCATTGTAAAGGAATATACCCCCCAAAGTTCAAGTCCCAATGTGGGAAAAAAAAAAAGTTGATAAAAAAAATTGAAAAAAAAAAGTTTTCCCCCCAAAAAATTTCAAGTTTCAAGTAAAAATAAACAAAAACGTAATTTTCCCCAAATAAAGTTAAAAAAAATGGTAGAAAAAAGGGGGAAAAAAAGTATACATATTAGATATCGCCGCGTCCGTATCGACCGGCTCTATAAACATATCACATGACCTAACCCCTCAGATGAACACCATAAAAATAAAAAAAATAAAATTGTGCTAAATAAACCATTTTTTAGTCACCTTACATCACAAAAAGTACAACAGCAAGCGATCAAAAAGGCATTTGCCCACCAAAATAGTACCAATCTAACCGTCACCTCATCCCGCAAAAAATGAGCCCCTACCTGAGACAATCGCCCAAAAAATAAAAAAACTATGGCTCAGAATATGGAGACACTAAAACACGATTCTTTTTTTGTTTCAAAAATTATATTATTGTGTAAAACTTACATAAGTAACAAAAAAGTATACATATTGGGTATCCCGCGTCCGTATCGACCGGCTCTATAAAAATATCACATGACCTAACCCCTCAGATGAACACCGTAAAAATTTTTAAATAAAAACTATGCTAAATAAACCATTTTTTGTCACCTTACATTACAAAAAGTGTAATAGCAAGCGATCAAGAAGTCACACGCACCCCAAAATAGTGCCAATAAAACTGTCATCTCATCCCGGAAAAATCATACCCTACCCAAGGTAATAGCCCAAAAACTGAAAAAATTATGGCTCTCAGACTATGGAAACACTAAAACATGATTTTTATTTGCTTCAAAAATGAAATCATTTAGGTGCACCTAAATGTAGCCTGTAGATGGAAAGCAGGCACATTTAAATTGGAGTTTATACACCTCCAGGGATCTCTATAAAAACAAACTGAAAAGAATGGTGTGGTATTAAACAAGCAGGAGGTGCTCAAACCCACATGCAGTTGTGCATATATATAGGGGAGCAAATCCTGCACCTGTCTTTGCTATTATTTTGTTATATTGCTATATTGATTATCACATCCACATAATTGCTATCTTGTGTAGGATGTCTACTGTGGTACTTGTGGTTCGCTGCGGGCATCCTCCACTGTATGCATTTTTGCTGGGGATCGTCATTAGCTACGGGCCACAAGTGCAGGATTTGCTCCCCTATATATATGCACAACTGCATGTGGGTTTGAGCACCTCCTGCCTGTTTAATACCACGCCATTCTTTTCAGTTTGTATATATTGAGATTCCTGGAGGTGTATAAACTCCAATTTAAATGTGCCTGCTTTCCATCTACAGGCTACATTTAGGTGCACCTGTGAGGCCTGGGCCATATCAGCCAGTCTTGAGTGGGACTCGCAGACTCCTCCCTCCTCCCATTGCTATCATGGTTACATGCTGGAGGTAACTGGTGAGTTGTTTGTGAGTCGGCCTCATGCTCCTGTAATTTGCCCACTGGCTCCTGGTATTGCCCATATGGCACAGGTAGGTGAGTGTTAGGTCCCCGAGCTACTTGAGAAACCTTGGCGCGGTGCTCGGGCTCAGACATGTCCTACACCGTAGGACATGTTGGCTAATCTCTCAATTTTAAAATCAGTTTGAGGGTTTAGTAAGACCGCAGAGTGCACCTGTCTTTGCTATTATTTTGTTATATCTCTCAGACTATGGAAACACTAAAATATGATATTTTTTTGCTTCAAAAATGAAATCATTGTGTAAAACTTACATAAATAAAAAAAAGTATACATATTAGGTATCGCCGCATCCGTGATAAACTGGTCTATAAAAATATCACATGATCTAACCTGTCAGATGAATGTAAATAACAAAAAAATAAAAACGGTGCCAAAACAGCTATTTCTTGTTATCTTGCCTCACAAAAAGTGTAATATAGAGCAACCAAAAATCATATGTACCCTAAACTAGTACCAACAATACTGCCACCCTATCCCGTAGTTTCTAAAATGGGGCCACTTTTTTGGAATTTCTACTCTAGGGGTGCATCAGGGGGGCCTCAAATGGGACATGGTGTAAAAAAAAACATTCCTTTCCTTCTGTGCCCTGCCGTGTGCCCGTTAAGCGGTTTACGACCACATATGGAGAGTTTCTGTAAACTACAGAATCAGGGTTATAAATATTGAGTTTGGTTTGGCTGTTAACCCTTGCTTTGTAACTGGAAAAAAATTATTAAAATGGAAAATCTGCCAAAAAAGTGAAATTTTGAAATTGTATCTCTATTTTCCATTAATTCTTGTGGAACACCTAAAGGGTTAACAAAGTTTGTAAAATCAGTTTTGAATACCTTGAGGGGTGTAGTTTATAGAATGGGGTCATTTTTGGGTGGTTTCTATTATGTAAGCCTCGTAAAGTGACTTCAGACCTGAACTGGTCCCTAAAAATTGGGTTTTTGAAAATGTCTGAAAAATTTCAAGATTTGCTTCTAAACTTCTAAGTCTTGTAACATCCCCAAAAAATAAAATATCATTCCCAAAATGATCCAAACATGAAGTAGACATATAGGGAATGTAAAGTAATAACAATTTTTGGAGGTATTACTATGTATTATAGAAGTAGAGAAATTGAAACTTGGAAATTTGCAATTTTTTTACAAATGTCTGGAAAATTTTGTATTTTTTTATAAATAAAAATGATTTTTTTTTACTTCATTTTACCAGTGTCATGAAGTACAATTTGTGACGAAAAAACTATCTCAGAATGGCCTGGATAAGTCAAAGCGTTTTAAAGTTATCCGCACTTAAAGTGACACTGGTCAGATTTGCAAAAAATGGCCTGGTCCTTAAGGTTAAATAGGGATGAGTCCTTAAGGGGTTAAAGGATCCCGTTGTATCCCCACTCTTAGCTCTCCTACTACAAGAAGTCTAAGAACAAACAAAAACATGGGGTCCACCTCCAAAAAACAAGCAAGAAGGGCGGGCAGAAAACATACAAAGAAAACCGCATGCAATGTCAACCAGACACCACAAGGTGTAGGGGAGTGTTCAGATGGGCCTGTTTCACACGATGTCATTAACTTATCACAAGCGGAATTAACAAAAGAGCAATATGAGGTACTGTCCCTAGGCTTGAACTTTGTGCCTGCAACTGACTTTGACCTTTTTAACACAATCCTGGACATTAATAAATTTGTCCGTGACCTGACGCTAAGACGGCACTTTGCTGACAGAGTGGGGATACAACGGGATCCTTTAAGAGTGTTATGGGGCTATGCAAACTGGATGCTTACCCGAGCTTTAAATATAGTTATAAACAAAATTAGGGCAGAATTGTTAAAAAGGATGATGGGGGATATGGTCACAAAAAGAAGTTGATTGCCCCAGACAAACCGACACTGGTTCTCACCTTTAGTAGACAATTCCCTCACATTGAACAGGTTGTCAAATCCAACCACCACTTTTGATAACTCCATGCATACTGAACAGTTTTCTATTAAGAGCTATATAAACTGCAACAGTATGGGAGTTATCTATAAAATCAAATGTATTAGCTGTCATTGTTATGTATGTCGGCAGCACTGGGAGGCAGCTTAAGGTTAGACTACGGGAACATCTCAACTACATTTCCAACCCCCTGGCTACCAGGATCTCCACTGCAGCGAGTCACTTCATTAGGGTACACAACAGAAGAGTAGACAATTTCAGGGCTTATGCTATTGAAAATGTGACACCCTCTATCAGAGCAGGGGTCACAAAAAATAAGATCCTTCTACGGGAGGCTTTCTGGATGTTTAGGCTAAAAACATGTCATCCGATGGGATTGAACCTTAGAAGAGATTTAATGCATTATTACCAGTAGTGTTTTTCCTGTAAATCCTGTGTATCTTTGAAGAATTCCTATAGGAATGTTATTGAATTTAATGTAATGCATGGTGGTCATGTAAATTATATGTATCTAACAACTGCGGTACAGGCCATTTGTATATATGTCATACGCTCATAGAAAGTACCTGTGCATTCCCATGGACCTGGTATGGAGATTTTAAGCACCAAAAGGAGGGAAAAAAGAAAGGGATAAGGAAAAAAAACTGTTCACATGGTTCATTTATTGTGGCTGTTCCAGGCTGGGTATTATGCTGCAGTTTCTTTGATGAGTATTTTTAATTACATGTTCCTCTGCAAACATTCCATCTGTGTTATACAGACACATATGGCTTGTAAGTGAGGTTGGTTTTTATGTGTTCAAACTTTCTTACTTTTCTATGACAGGTGAAGGTGTTTAAGGGTGTGCCACCAGGAGGGCTGGAACCTCTATACCCTTTCCACCCAATGAGGGGGAGGGGGGAAGATATATACTCCTGTGGACACTCACTCTGAACAGGTTATGATTAAGGACCATGTAAGGTCCGAAACATGTTAACAGTCCACGGTGGTGGGTGTAGATACATGCTGTACGTGATTTTATTTTGAAGACCAATAAAGACGAACAACCATGTGGATTTACCTGTGTGCTGGAATGTTTCCTTTTCACTGCAGTATAGATAACAGTTTAGTCTCACGGGACTGCCGATGCTGTGCATAATTTATGACATAAATGTCATGAACTGTGAACAGGGTTATCTTAGAACAGCCTACGCAGTGCATAGGAACTACAAAAATCAGGTAACTATGCACCTGGTCGGCAGCCACCCTCCTGAATTCAACTGTATTATGATCCTCATGAGTAGAGATGAGCGAATTATAAATAAATTATATTTGGCTGCTTTGCCGAATTTTGATCCGCAGACACTGGTTGTGGACCCAGGTGTTTCGCCCACCTATTAGGGTGCTTTGATGCTATGTGGCGGATCATGCTGGTGGTGGTGAGGTTGCTAGTGTTCACGCCCCTGCTTATTTTGGTATGGCACAGTTTGTAAATGACAATTCTTTAATCGTCCACACTTTCCTCAAAAAAGCGCCAAACTGTGGAACACCTACCCCTTGGCAACGGAAGGGGGTGCTCCGGGGAACAGTTGTGGGCCTGTTTGGTGTGGCCCACCTTTTTCCTTTTTGCCACCCCCCTGTCTCTTCCAGCCTGTTGCGGTGCTGCGGATCCCTTCCCCTCTGTACTGCTGCCCTCGCTCAGCTTGCCACCTACCCAGGTTGGGTCAGTGACTTCATTGTCCAGCACCTTCTCTTCCACTTCCTCACTCTGTTTATCCTCCTGACTTGTTGACCTAACAACAACCTCAGTTATTGACAACTGTGTCTCATCCTCATCATGAACCTCTTGAGACACTAATTGCGGTTGACTTATTGGCAACTGTGTCCAAATTAAGGAATGGCGATGAAAACAGCTCCTCGGAATATCCGAGTGTGGGATCACTTGTTTTCCAAGACTCTTCATGGTGGGTGGAAGGAGTATCAGGGTGAGGATTCTGGTGACCAGACTCTTGGCTACTGAGACTGCACTTTGTGGAAGACAGGGTGGTGCTTAACCGACTGGAAGCATTATCTGTTGCAATAAAACCGACCACCCGCTAGCAATGGTCTGACTTGGAGAGTGGTGTCCTGCGCTGCCCTGCAAACTGGGACTTGAAGCTAGGTATCGTGGATGAGTGTGTTTCTTGTGCTCTGGCAGCAGGCACAGTTTCACCGCACCCAGGGCCACGGCCTCTGCATGCACCATCAGAAGTACGGCCCCTTCCCCGTCACTTACTGCTCGGCTTGCGCATATTAAATGGTTTATATGATTGCAAGTATGTCACACGTACAGTAGCGCAGGTTTTGTAAGTGTATGCACAAGTAAAGTACACAGAATGTCACAGATATTTTTAGGATGTGCACACGTTAAACAGGAGGTACAGCGCAAGTAATGTTGCTGTCACCACCGCCTAGTAAAAAAAATGACACTGAATGAATGTCACTGATATTTAGGATGCGCACACGTTAAACAGGAGGTATAGCGCAAGTAATGTTAATATCACCACAGCCTAATAAAAAATTACACTGAATGAATGTAACTGATATTTAGGATGCGCACACGTTAAACAGGAGGTATAGCCCAAGTAATGTCGCTGTCACCACCGCCTAATAAAAAATTACACTGAATTAATGTCACTGATATTTAGGATGCACAAACGTTAAACAGGAGGTATAGCGCATATAATGTTGCTGTCAACACCGCCTAATAAAAAATTACGCTGAATGAATGTCACTGATATTTAGGATGCACAAATGTTATATACGAGGTATAGAGCAAGTAATGTCGCTTTCACCACCGCCTAAAAAATATTACACTGAACGAATGTCACTGATATTTAGGATGTGCACACGTTAAACAGGAGGTATGGCGCAAGTAATGTCGTTGTCACCACTGCCTAGTAAAAAATGACACTGAATTAATGTCACTGATATTTAGGATGTACAAACATTATACATGAGGTACAGCGCAAGTAATGTCGCTGTCACCACTGCCTAATAAGAAATTACACTGAATGAATGTAACTGATATTTAGGATGAGCACACGTTAAACAGGAGGTATAGCGCAAGTAATGTCGCTGTCACCACCGCCTAATAAAAGATTACACTGAATGAACGTCACTGATATTTAGGATGCACAAACGTTAAACAGGAGGTATAGCGCTAGTAATGTCGCTGTCACCAAAGGCTAATAAAAAATTACACTGAATTAATGTCACTGATATGTAGTATAGGCAAATGTTATACTGGAGATGTAGCGCAGGTAATGTCGCTGCCACCAACAGGAAAATAATTAGACTGAATGTCACTGATATTTCGGGTACACAGGAGATGTAGCGCAGGTAATGTAACTGTCCATAGCGGACACCGTCTACAGAAAAAGTACACTGGATGTCACAGATATTTTGAGGTCTGCGCACACGTTACACAGGAGATGTAGCGCAAATAATGTCGCTGTCACCAGCGGCAAAAAAAATAACACTGAATGTCACCGATATTTTGAATACGCTAACGTTATACTGGAGATGTAACGCAGGTAATGTCGCTGCCACCAGCAGCAAAAAAATTTGACTGAATGTCACTGATATTTCGGATACGCAAACGTTATACAGGAGATGTAGTGCAGTAAATGTAACTGTCTGCAGCGGCCAAACTATTACAAGCTATTAAGCGCAAGTTGCGTCTACGAAAAAAGTACACTGGATGTCACAGATATTTTTAGGCTGCGCACACGTTACACAGGAGATGTAGTGCAGATAATGTCGCTGTCTGCAGCAGCCAAACAATTGCAAGTTATTTAGCGCAGGTTGCGCTAAAAATATATATTGCTGCCACACACAGCAATAGTCCTTAAATACTTTTGGGTCTATAACAAGTATAAAAGCTAAAATATTCCTATTTCGCTCTCTACACTATCTCTCCCTTCTGCTTTTCAGCTCTCCCTAACTAAGACTGAGCTGAACATGTGTCATCGGGTTCCGGCCAGCCAATCACTGGAATGCCAGTAGCCAACATGGCTACGACATTACAGTAAATGGCAGTACTTACCTGCACATTTACTGGCTGCGTAGCATCCAACAAACGTGCGGGGAGGAGACTCGAGGATCGCACTCGAACACGCGCGGTATTCGGCCAAACATCGCGATGTGCCGAGCATCGCGATGCTCGAGTAAAATTTGTGTTCGGCTGAGCATGCTCGCCCAACACTAATAATAACATAAGTCATACTCACCAATTATTCACGGTCACTCAGTGCTTCTGGAAACACTACTTCCTGCATCCTCTCGACATGGACATTTGACCACTGCAGCCAATCACTGGACGTAATGATGAGCAGCTACACACAGTGTTTGGCTGCCATGTAAGCGAAAACTATCAGAGGACAGGAGTGCAGAGCTGGGAGATTAAAGTGGTGAATATACTGTGTTTTGATATTTTGTTGCAATTCCTGGGAAAAAAAGTCAGAAAACCCTAAAAGTCTTTAATTGCAAAGTTTTCCATTAATTTAAATGACGTTCTATTGTAAATGAAGAAATGTAATATAATATTAATGAGAAAACGCATGCGGCAAAAACTCAAAATAAGGAAAAAGTGACAAAAAAGTAATCTAAGGTCTTCATTTTCTTGAAAAGAAATTGGTTTAAAAAACTGACTAATGCATCCCAATAAATTAAAACATCAAAAAGTTAATTTATTTCAGTAATTTATTTCAAAAAGTGAAACCAATATATTATATACTTACACACAGAGTGATCTATTTCCAGTGTTCATTTCTGTCAACCCAAAAGTCAGTATCTCAGAAGATTAGAATATTACCGTATTTTTCGCCCTATAAGACGCACCGGCCCATAAGACGCACCTAGGTTTTTGGGGAGGAAAATAAGAAAAAAATATTTTTAACCAAAAGGTGTGCTGTGTGTTTGGTGGGTTTGGAACTAATGGTGGTCTGTGGATGGCACTATTACTCGTCATCTGTGGATGACGGACACTGTTATGGACGGGATCTGTGGATGACGGACACTGTTATGGGGCGGATCTGTGTATAACGGACACTATTATGTGGGGGGATCTGTGGATGACGGACACTGTTATGGGGGGGATCTGTGGATGATGGACACTGTTATGGGGGGGATCTGTGGATGACGGACACTGTTATGGGGGGGATCTGTGGATGACGGACACTGTTATGGGGGGGGATCTGTGGATGACGGACACTGTTATGGGGGGGATCTGTGGATGACGGACACTGTTATGGGGGGGATCTGTGGATGACGGACACTGTTATGGGGGGGATCTGTGGATGACGGACACTGTTATGGGGGGGGATCTGTGGATGACGGACACTGTTATGGGGGGGATCTGTGGATGACGGACACTGTTATGGGGGGATCTGTGATGGGCACTGTTATGAGGGGGATCTGTGGCTTGCACTGTTACAGGGGGATCTGTGGATGGCACTGTTACAGGGGGGGATCTGTGGATGGCACTGTTACGGGGGGGATCTGTGGATGGCACTGTTACAGGGGGGGATCTGTGGATGCCACTGTTACGGGGGGGATCTGTGGATGGCACTGTTACAGGGGGGGATCTGTGGATGGCACTGTTACAGGGGGGGGGATCTGTGGATGGCACTGTTACAGGGGGGGATCTGTGGATGGTACTGTTACAGGGGGGGGATCTGTGGATGGCACTGTTACAGGGGGGGGATCTGTGGATGGCACTGTTACAGGGGGGGATCTGTGGATGGCACTGTTACAGGGGGATCTGTGGATGGCACTGTTAGAGGGGGGGATCTGTGGATGGCACTGTTAGAGGGGGGGATCTGTGGATGTCACTGTTAGAGGGGGGGGGATCTATGGATGGCACTGTTGTATATGTGCCATCCACAGACCCCCCACCCCATAACAGTGCCATCCACAGACCCCCCCAGCCCATAACTGTGCCATCCACAGATCCCCCCCTCCAGTATACTAATATAAGATGTCTTATTCAATTAATAGTTATTAAACATGCCCCCTCACTCCTAATAGTACCTTACATCCTAACCGCTTCAGTACAATGCCGGCAGGCCAGCGCGTCACTCACGTCACTTGCCTGCGCCGCCGGCTTCATTCATAAGGTAGGCGGCACAGGCATGTGACATCACGGAGTTACGCTGCCGCCCGCCCGGCCTGCCTGCATTGTACTGAAGCTGTTAGGATGTAAGGTACTATTTGGAGTGAGGGGGCATGTTTAATAACTATTAATTGAATAAGACATCTTATATTAGTATACCGGAGCAGCGGGGCTATAGTACACTGACTGCACCGCCCCGCCGCTATTGCCGGCCACCAGCTCCTCCTCCCAGTCCCTCCCCGAGTCCCCGCTCGCTCGTACATCGCAGCTTGCGATGTAAAACGGCCAGCATTCGCCCCATAAGACGCAGGGGCATTTTTCCCCCACTTTGGGGGGAGAAAAAGTGCGTCTTATGGGGCGAAAAATACGGTATATGAGACCAATTAAAAAATATATTTTTAATATAGAAATGTTGGCCTACTGAAAAGTACATACAGTATATGTACTCAATACTTGGTTTGGTCTCCTTTTGTATGCATTAATGCGATGTGGCAAGGAGGCAATCAGCCTGTGGCACTGCTGAGGTTTTATGGAAGCACAGGTTGCTTTGACAGAGGTCTTCAGTTTATCTGCAATGTTGGGTCTGGGGTCCCTCATCTTCCTCTTGACAATACCCCATAGATTCTCTAAGGGGTTTAGGTCAGGCGAGTTTGATGACCAATTAAGAACAGCGATACTGTGGTTATTAAACCAGGTATTAGTACTTTTGGCAGTGTGATGAAATCACATCTCCATAAAGCTTGTCAGCAGAGAGAAGTATGAAGTGCTCTAAAATTTCCTGGTAGACAGCTGCGCTGACTTTGGACTTGGTATAACACAGTAAACCAAGACCAGCAGATGACATGGCTCCACAAACCATCTCTATTGTGGAAGCTTCACACTGGACTTTGAGCAACTTGGATTGTGTGCCTCTTCACTCTTTTTCCAGACTCTGGGACCTTGATTTCCAAATGAAATGCAAAACTTACTTTTATCCGAAAACAGTACTGTGGACCACTTATCAACAGTCCAGTTTTTTTCACCTTAGCCTAGGTAAGGTGCTTCTGATGTTATCTCTAGGTCATGAGTGGATTGACACAAGGAATGCAAAAGTTGTAGCCAGACTCCAGTTGCTGTCCACTCCTTGTGAATCTCCACCAAATTCTTGAATAACCTTTTCTTGACAATCCTTTCAAGGCTGCGGTTATCCCTGTTGCTTGTCCATCTTTTTCGGCACTCTGTGAACAGCCAGCTTCTTTAGCAAATGACCTTTTGTGGCTTACCCTCCTTTATATCAATAACTATCTTCTGGACAACTGTCAAGTCAGGAGTCTTCCCTATGATTGTGTAGACTAATGAACCAGACTGAGAAACCATTTACAGGCCAAGAATGCCTAAGAGCAAAACATTGGACTATTTTGTAGTGGCCTTCTGTGAGCCCTGATCTAAATCCTATTGAACATCTGTGGAAGGAGCTGAAGCATTCATTCAGAAGAAGACATCCTTCAAACCTAAAACAGCTGGAGCAGGTTGCTTATGAGGAGTGTTCCAAAATACCTGAGGACACATGCAGAAGTCTCATTAAAAGTTACAGAAATTGCTTGATTGCAGTGATTGCCTCAAAAGGCTGTGCAACAAAATATTAAATTTAGGGTACCATCATTTTTGTCCAGGCCAGTTTCATTTTTTATTTTTATTTTTATTATTTTGTTGAACCACAATTCAAAAGCAGTGTCTGATATTCAGTGACCATTTGTGAGTTTTTATTTTCTTTAACAGAAGGGTACCATCAATTTTGTCCACATGAATTTCACTTTTTGAATTGAATTACTGAAATAAATTAACTTTTCAATGATATTCTAATTTATTGAGATGCACCTGTACTGTTTAACATCATGATACAGAACAAGTGTTTATTTTAAATTAAAATTCAATGAAAGCTATAGTGATATGAATCTCCCCAAGAGGTCAATAATTAAGGTCTTTGCTTATTTCTTAGGATTTCCATTATTTCCAAATGCCTCAACTGTTTTTCCTTCTATATTAGCAGATCAGGGGGGCAGTAACAAATAAGGAACTTTTTTTTTTTGTCCGGGGAACTACAGAGTAAACTATTGAGGGATATGTATGTGTGTATATGTACAGCATGTATGAGGGAGGGGCAGCATAACTAGATTTCATAGGGTTCCCTATCAAATTTAAACATGTCTCCCACCTTGACAGTAAATTATTTTAGAGCAGTATAGTGAGTAGTGAGATCCCACCCTCTCAACTCCCTGAGCAGCTCTGTAAGTGGTGGCAACCCGTACTGTTCATAAACTAGGTCATATTAAATAATTCCCAAAGAACCACTTCCCACATGATGTCACCAAAGCAAGTAATTATTGCAATATAGTAAGGTGCAATCACTAAATCACAAGACCAACCCAGATAGGCTCAGGACACTGTTAGATTAGTTCACTTCAGCTCTCACTATGTACCAACTTCAAATGTCTATCAGCATAAGTTTTTTTCTTAAAAAATATTTTATAAATGCAAAGAATAATTCACATCCTTCCTGCAAAAGAAATATGATTGACCCCTACATCTCCCTAGGGTCTTCTGTTGTTCATTCCTTTTACCATAGATGATGTTTGACTGACATCATATTGTCCATTTAACAAAATATGTAAATTTGTACCAGGCAAATAAAACAGGTACTGGATTTCTCACAGTTCCTGGCTGGTTGCATTATTCACTTCTAGTAAATTCTTGGCAATAATTTTTTTTTTACCACACAGGTTCGTAATTATAAGAAAATAAATGACTGTTTGCTGCCAGATATGTATTATAAAGTGTAACGTAGCAGGATATTGATTGCCATCTGTCAAATCTGAGATACATTATACATTAGTCATATTGAATAAAGCATGTCAGAGCATAACCTGGAAGAAGTCACTAAGGAGCACAGATTGGTGCGTTCCTTCAAGTCACTAACATCTGCTTCTACATTTAGCAGTGGACCGCAAGGCTTTTGCTTGTCATTGCATCAACAAGAAGGGTCACCACTTGTCAGGCTTTCTTCTTTGTTGGCACCAAAAGATGGCTGCTGATGGGAATGTTAGAGGCTCTGAGGATGTAACAGCAATGGAATACATTAATAGCATTACTAGTGGATACACTTATCTTTAACACAGGTCAGACAAAGCATAATACATTCATGAACAAATGAAAGAGCTTTGATTTACGCTCTACGAAATATCATGGTGACCACTATGCACTTTATCTGCCCTGCATTGGCAAATAATCTGATCTATGAAGGCATTGCTTTATGTTATTATGTAGCTGATATCAGGGTGTAAGATTAAAACAACTTTCATAGAATCAAAAAGATCATTCTTTGACAGATGAGATTATCAACATTTACAATCTGCTTGTGTATATAGCCATCGTCTAAATATTAAATCAGGCTAGAATGGAGCCTGCAGCAGCCTGACCTATAAACCAAAGCATTCAGCATTTAGCTGTCGTCCAAATATGGCAGTTATTCGTTTATATATAAGACTGGGTAAGTGATACAATCTGCTTTTATATGACAAGCCTTACAAATAATGCTTTCAAATTGCACAATATACAGTTAAAATTAAAAAAAGCAACAAAACATAAAAGATGGACTTTCTGTATAGAAGGGATTTAATAACTCACAATCTGGCCCCATTGAGTTGCAGAATCTGAGGAACCCTCTAGTTTTCACCCTTAAAGGCTATGAACCATTTGGGATTTCTATAATTGGGCATATATTTGCTGGAAAAGCAAACAGAGAGAGAGCACCATAGGGTAGAATGTTGTAGAAAGGATGGAACTGTTAAGAAAATGAAAAGTGAAGGCTCACCTTTTGGAGTTGTGCTATGGATAGACACAACTCTATTGTACACTTGTAATGGTAATGTGTCCGGCAATCAGGTATGCAGCCGTCCCGTCCCCAAGCTTCAGGAGATGAGGACCCCTCTTCTCCAAAGTGATTTGCAATGTAGAAATAACAGGACCGCAGAATGGCGCAAACACACCCCACCAGGACATTCTAATTAAAATCAGCCTATTAGAGTGTCCTGGTGGGGTGTGTTTGTGCCATTCTGCGGTCTTGTTATTTCCACATGAACCATTTGGGGACCATTTATGATTTTATTATTGCATTGTACTCATATTGAGTTAAAAATATTTTTTTCTTTAATAAACATTTTCAGCCCCTTTCTCTGTATAGCGTCGAGTTTCTGTAGTAACAGGTTCTCTACTCACACTGTCTCCCATCAGGGAACTCAGCTGGTTGCTCATGAAAAGCTTTATCTCTGATGTCCTGACAGCTCATAAACACTGATTATAGCTCAATTCTTGCCAAACAAAAGAATATGGATTAAATAAGTGTTTATGAGCTGTTAGGAGATAAGAGATGACAGCTGAAAATAAAAGTGAAAGTATGATGCTCAGAGCTAGGCTATAACGTAACCCTTATAGTACATTCTGCTGCAGTATTAGCATTCTGAGGAATGGAGAGAAGAGTAATCAACAGGAGAGCAGCAAAGATGTAACAGATGAGAGGATGAGATGGCATAGTCAGAAACATAGACAAAGGTCAGAGCAGAACCAGAGTACCAGATTAACTTGGGTGAGGGAGAGATCAGTTTTAAGTAGGAGTCAAATTAGGAACAGCAGAAATGGGAACAATACCAAAAACAGGAACAAACTACAAACTATAGTCAAGGCATAGCAAAATGATTCCCCTCTAAATAGGCCAGCAGATTTGACATAATCTTCGGGCACTGGTTTTCTTAACAAACAAATGCCAGGAGTCTTACATACAAGAAAAACAAATCTACTATTTTACTTTCTAACATTATTATGGGAACCTTTAGACCATTCAATTAATAATCTCCCCAAGAGTTCCTCTGCAGGTCAGGTACAAACTTTGCATTTAAGATCTATGCTTACAGTTCAGGATTTCCAATGTTTCCCAGTGTCTCAGTTCCTTTATTCTACATAGAAGCAGTGACAAATAAGGAATATTTTTCCTTTGGAGAACTGCTGAGTTGAGTGACATTGGAGAGTACTGAGTGACATTGTGTGTCGGTGTGTGCGCAAGAGAATGTGCGTATGTATATTTGTATGCATGGGGTTCAGTGAGCATAACTAAATTTCATAGGGCCCCATAGAAAACTTAAAGAGTAAGTGAGTTTTCAAGAATATCTCAAAAAAGTGAATTTTCTGTCTGTGGGTTTGGATTGCATTCAATCCTCCCCAAGCACTCAGGTGCTATGTTTTTGGCTGCTAATTGCTCTGCTGTTGTAAAGCAGCATTCTGCTGTCCTCTCAGAACTGGTGGGTGTTTCCAAATTCAGGCAGTCTGCCATCACTATACTGGTCTAGACTTCCCTTCATAAACTTGTACCCAGCCTGGGAAGAGCAGAGATAGTCTCCCAGGTATACATGGTTCTTAAATCAATATTTTACTATCACTGTGGGCCCACTGTTTAATCTACCATCAGCTTAATAAGTATAGAGAATGTTCAACCAGATCTTTTGGCTACCCAAGCAAGGTGGGCCCTAACATCTCACCAGGTTTGCCTGTTGAAGATGTGTCTGTGAAGGTTCTCATTTATCCAGGTCATGGTATATCTGTAAAGAATAAATCAAGGCAACTGGACTTACTGTAGATTTCTTGAAAACGTTTAACTCGTTCTTCCAACGAGCTTTCTCTCACAACGAGCTTTCACTCAGAATTGAGAAAGCTCGTTGGAAGAACGAGTGAAACGTTTTCAAGAAATCTACAGTAAGTCCAGTTGCCTTGATTTATTCTTTACAGATATACTGTTGAAGATGTGACCTTGATTTTACATCTAGGCTTAGGTGAGACTACTTTTGACTAGTATTACTGTACCTAAATAAATAGAATGTTTTTAAAAATCATATCACAACTAACCATAATTTCCTTTCATCTTAACCCTCCTCTTATGTTACGGTCAGAACCGACCCGTTTTCAGGTTTTGAATGTCTATAAGTATCACATAAATTTGTTTATTGCATCAAGATTTTTTTACTTTGTCAGGAACCTCTATTTAAACAATGTAATAGAAAAAGAATCATTTTCACTAAATTATAAAATACTGTGGTGAAAATTAAGACGTTCATGGTGTTAAGGTCAATTCTGACCCAGTTATAATATAGGATTATAGGACACTAATAAGTGCCAAAACTGAAATCCTAAACACTCTCTCTGCTTAGTAACACTGACAGCCAATTACCTCTCAGCCCTGTGAGCTGTAGTTAGGGAGGGGCCTATCTCTTTGCCTGCTTGTCTGCTTCTCTAAATAAAGTAAATATTCTATTGAGGTTTATTTTACCATTTTTTAAATTTGAAAATGAGAGCTATGCTATCAAAAGAAAGGTCTAAGGGGTCACACCAAAAATATTAAAACCAATCTTTTCAAGGATAAAGAAGCCTAACAAGGTAACCAAGAGGTAAGAAACAAATTGGATGATAAATAATTGTTCAGAGTGCATTTTTTGGCTGATTTAAGACACGGGTCAAAACCGACCCGTTAACATCATGGATAGTAACAGAAAGCTAACATAAGAGGAGGGTTAAGGATGATTCCCTAGTTCAGTGTATAGTTCTACATAATAAAATCCATCCATAACTTAGAATATTTGCAAATTATTAATCATTTGAATATATTTGAATATATTTGAATTATATGTTAAAGTCACCTCATATTAAATAATAGTTACATGTACTTTACATAGTTCAGTGCCATATCAGTGCCATCTCAATGGAATTAAGCTAAAACAGTGATATGTCTGTTTTTAACAAAGCTACTAATTGGTCAGGACTATGGTTTCCACCACAATTTCCTTGAAGGACTTCACATTCTTGGAGAATGGTTTAGAATATACAATCTAGGTAGGTTCCTCTAATAAGACAGCTCTGTAAGTGAATGTGTGGGGCAAGTAACTTAACATGTCGTGCATGTGATTATACTTTAAAATATACGAACAGAGAGATATGGTTATTTATAATAGAAACCTGAATGCTTACATGTCTTCTATTCCTTCGCAAACATTCATACAGAAATTGAGGATATCTATTTTCCATTTGGCTCCACTTTCCAGAAACTTGGTTAATGATAGTGTGAAAAGTGTAGAGACGTGACATATGGAATTTGAGCCACACTTGGATAATAAGATAGCACATTCACTAGCGATGAAAATGTCATCAAAGAATGAAGCAAGATCTACAGCAGCAAGAGGCAATTTATGGACATTTCTTACATGTTTATGTGTTAGGAAATCTCCTCTGAACATGACTTTCTTTTAACAGATGTTGAAAAGACACCCTCTTTGTCAATGTTAAATAAAAAAAAAAAAAGATTTTTTTTGTGTGTGTGTGTTAATTCATAGACTCGTTCAAGGCTTGACCATGACAGCCATTTGGTAAATCCTAAATCTATATCAAAGGGAGTCATGCTACATATGAAAATATTAAAAAACACACATACAGATGCAGCCGAGCTAAACTTGGTTGATGCGTTAAGTAAAAAATGGCACAAACAAGTTAACTAACTCTTCCAATGTATTTCAATGGCTTTTGTCACAAGATGGCACAAGATAACACTGTGACATGTATTATCAGAGTTATTAGAGTGAATTTTAGTTCGGCTACATCTGTATATATATTTGCATAGTAACATAAAGCTAAGTCCAGGGAAGCAAGCAACTCACTTCAGTTAGGAAAGCATGCTTTCTTGGACAACCTCAAGTCATTGTAATGTATGTTTCCACATTGATAATCCATATCACTTAACTTTTGCCATAAACATAGAATTACAATGCATAGGGTGGGCAATATTACATACAACATGAATAATTTAATTAATCATTTTTTGAAATGATAAATTATATTAATTATTTAGATAGCCACTGATATAGGTTAAAAAAGGTCACAAGAGTTTGTATAGACTACAGCATTCGAGTTCTTCATAGTGAATCACAACACTTTGTGCAGGTTATAAGGGACACATAGTTTGCCAAAATGAATTATAATCAGACAGGGTCACAGAGAAAATATTCATACATATTCATTCAGCGTTCTCGAATTTAGCTGAAGAGCCATGGGAAAACACACTTGGATTCTATATCAAAATTAGAGGCTTTTAAAAATTGGGTTCAAAGTGTACAGTTCCCTAATGGATATTTCAGACAGGAAAACTCAATCACACACTGAATATTGGGATCAAAGTCATTTCCTGTCTTAAAGAGAAAGATAGACTGACGACGAACAGATAGAAAGAAAGAACAGCACTCCAAAAGTCAGGTAAAATAAATTTTACTTATTCACCAATTTGCTCAAGTGACATTTCAGCCTGCCATCTTGGGCCTTTTTTTTAGCTAGATACATTCGATAGATAAATAGATAGATAAATAGCTATTGGTAGATAATAAATAGATCATAGATATAGATAGATAGATAGATAGATAGATAGATAGATAGATAGATAGATAGATACAAACAAAGAGACAGAGAGTAGGAAAAATGTTCAACCAGTAGCCATATAGCATGAAAAATATCAGGATAACACAACTCTGTAAAAGACAAAGGGGCACAATTATTAAGACCAGTGTTTTAGACTCTGGCCATAATAAAGCTTTAGGCCGGTGGTGGATCTACCAAAGTAATGAAGAGGTGCCGGCCTCTCCATAACTTTGGCGCATCCAGCGCCAGTTCTAACTGTAAGCCAGCTTCCAAGTTGTCTTACATTTAGACTTTTTTCTATGCCTAAAACAGGTGTTGAAAATAGTGAATGAGACGGGCCTGTTGTCCCACCCTCTTCTCCGCTCATGCCACACCAACTTTTTTAGACCTGAACGTGAGCGAGGCGAAGTCTCAGCTGTTGCACCACAATCTGCGCCTGAAATACTCCAAATTTTTATGTATTTCAGAATGATAAATAACCCCCAGAATGTAATATGTTTGACTTATTTCTCAAATGTTTCATTTTATATTTACCATAAAACAGGGAATAATTCATCTGTTGCTACTGATAGAGATAGATAGATAGATAGATAGATAGATAGATAGATAGGCAGATAGATAAATAGAAATACAGAGATGATAGATAGCAGAGTATTTGTGAAGGACAAGGATCAATGTCTTTCATTATCCATGCAGCACTTCGGTATATGTAGTTGCTGTATGATGAATGGACAATAAATAGTAAACACAATGAAAACCAATGGCTACTTGTCCTGAAAGCGTTAAATCCTGCTCACCCCCATCCACCCTGTTATTGGCTCTGTTTTTTCTTGGTTCAGCGATAGCCTGAAGCATCCCTGTCTGCGTAATACGCACTAGCCTAATAAAACAGAAACAACATGACGCATTACACTTTAAACATAAACCACACATGACTAAAACCAAATCATTTAGTCGTTCCCACTAGATCAGTGAATTATTTGCCCTGACATCAGTCAGTGCCAGACATGTATTTCTGATAAACCACAGCTGTCTGATGATTACTCTAAAATCTATATATTTCACACCAGAGGCATATTTCACCTCAATGAAAAATAAGCCCAATGGTTTCATACATAGGCGGAGAAACTGACATGTTCCTATGCTCATAGGTTTCTATCAAATGCTGTTTACACCTATAGTAACATATACCACTGGCAGATGGAGGATTACGATACAGAGAGTCAAGGTCAAACAATGTTATTTAAAGCAGACAGCATGCAGGCTATGTGCTGGCAAGCTATAGAATCACAGACCTCTTTGAAGTTTTTAGTTTTTAAAGGGGGTACAGTATTTATGCATGTGTCTGTATTCGAATGTCAAAGGATTTTGGATTGAAGAGGGTTTAAATATTTAGATCAGAAATGTTTAGTATATTTCCCTGGTTCAGGAGACACCAGATAAATTAACTTTTCTCCTTGGAATCTCATGCGCTCCGATAACATTTATCATGGCAGATTATTCTAGTCAATTTGTAGAACATACCATTCACAACGAAACAAGACACTGGACCCTGCATGTGCCGGATAACATAGTAATCAGAAATAGAGATGGCCTTGCGGTTCGCCGGGCGGTCGTTTCACGGCGAACTTTGCTCGTTCGCCGTTCGCTGAACGGGCGAAAGTTTGGCAATGTCCGCCGGCGCCATATTATTTTACATTTAACTTTAACCCATGACACATCCATCAGGTGGTACAGGACAGCCAATTGAGACATTTCAGCACATGGACATACTCCCTACCTTACAAATAAACCGGATCTGGCCGCCATTTTACATTCAGTCTTTTGCCAGTGTAGGGAGAGGTTGCTGTGTGGAGCAAGGACAGACTGTTAGGGACACCAAACGCTAGCTAAAAGGGCCACAAAAGTCATTTTAAGGACTGGTATAGGTGTGCTATCGATAGGTGTGACATACTGAGGGGTGTGATATACTTATAATATACTTTCTAACATAGAAAGTTTATTACAGTGCATTTGTATTGTGCAGCAGTTGTGTGCGGTTCTGCTGAGATACCGCAACTACACAGAGGGACAAACACTATTGGAACAAATAATTTCTACTGGTGTGATATAAAAGTTGCCCCCCAAAAAAACTTATTGAAGCACAGGTGTGATATACAAATAATATACTTTCTATATAGTGCATTTCGGTAGCACAGCATTTGTTTGCGGTTTTGCTGCGTTACCGCAGCTACAGATAGTGACAAACGCCATTGTAACAAATAATTTATACTTGTGTGATAAACCAGTTGCCCCCCCAAAAAAAACTAATTGAAGCAGGGGTGTTATATACAAATAATATACTTTTTATATAGTGGATTTGGGTAGTGCAGCATTTGTTTGCGGTTTTGCTGCGTTAGCTGAGATACACAGAGTGACAAACGCCATTGGAACAAATAATTTCCACTGGTGTGATGTACCAGTTGCCCCCCAAAAAAACTGATTGAAGCAGGGGTGTTATATACCAATAATATACTATCTATTGTGACAGGACCAGGGGGAAAGTGGTAGAAGGAGTCTACATTTCACCTAGGTTCCTGTCCTATACGTTCTAAAAAGCAGCCAGGGAATTGACAGCAAGGAAAACTAGGTTTTCTCTTTGCAAGGGTTTTGTTAAAACCTGGTTAGAAGGGCCTGGCTGCTTGGAGCAGGGAGAGTTGGGTGGGTCCCTGCTCCAATTAGCCACTCCAGGTATTCAGGGTAACTGTGGCTAATCACCTTGGAACCGGAGTGTGCTATAAAAGGGCAAACAGCTCACTAGCTGATCTCTCTGCTCCTGGGAAGAACCCTGCTGGGTGAGTGAAAAACAACAGTGTGTTTGGTTGATGGAGCTGGGCACAAGGCTCAGTTTCATGTAGTTAGGGACTACTGCCTGTTTAGATGTAGTGGCCAGACGGCCAGGTATTTCATTTGTTTTGAACTG
Source organism: Bufo bufo (assembly GCF_905171765.1). Lineage (NCBI taxonomy): Eukaryota > Metazoa > Chordata > Amphibia > Anura > Bufonidae > Bufo > Bufo bufo. The sequence goes on from NC_053389.1 coordinate 706,789,916, forward strand.
TTTTGTTTAATTCTTTTTCTGCAAAAGTCAATAAAACTGGCTGAGGCCAGTTGCACCATACTTGCTTGGACTGGACTGTGTTTTATGTGCCTATAGCGCCCGTCTATCCCAGGAGACGGCGGTCCCGTGAGCTAATCCCGCTACACTATATAGTGCATTTGGGTAGTGCAGCATTTGTTTGCGGTTCTGCTGCGTTACCGCAGCTACAGATAGTGACAAACGCCATTGTAACAAATAATTTCTACTGGTGTGATAAACCAGTTGCCCCTCAAAAAAACTGATTGAAGCGGGGGTATTATATATCAATAATATACTTTCTATTTAGTTCATTTAGGTAATGCAGCATTTGTTTGCGGTTTTGCTGTGTTACCGCAGCTAAAGATAGTGACAAACACTATTGGAACAAATAATTTCTACTAGTGTGATATACCAGTTACCCCCCAAAAAAACTGATTGAAGCAGGGGTGTGATATACCTTCTGCCACAAATACTGCTCTTCTATTGGAACTTTTGTCATAGGGTAATTTTGGAAAATGACAGGCAGAGGTAGAGGCAGGCCATTCAGCAGGTGTGGTAGGGTCAGGCAGGTGCACCAGGCCGGAGCCTAAGTGGGAAGTTGAAGAAGATGCGTGCGATTACGTCAAAGTACGCACCAGACTTGGTTGAGTGGCTCACTCAGCCTTCCGCTTCAGCACCCTCCTCATCCTCTCTATCTGCACCCTCTTCACTCTATGCTGTGTGCACCCCCAAAGACACCACCACCAACAACACCACCATATCCCCTCTGCTCGAGTCAGAGGAATTATTTTCCCATCTATTACAAGACCTTACCGATGCACAGCCATTTTTGGCATCAGATCAGGAAGAGGAGGTATCAACGGTCGCCACCCAGCAGTCTGCCGAAAGTACCCATATCAGCTCAAGGAGGGTGGTCCCCGCTGTTGCTGCCTACCCCGAGATCTCTAATGTCAGTTGTGGTAAGTGGTCGATGATGAAAAGAGAGGAAGAGGAGGGGAGCTCAGAGGGAGAGACGGAGCAGCAGATAGGGAGGAGAAGGAGGAGAAGCAGGCAGAACTTACAGTGCACATGAGGCAAAAATCAGACTGCTAATGTATCTGGAACGAGCCATCCACCATGCACGGTCACATCTGGCGCTTCCAGGATGCCGGCACATGGCTCCGCACTGTGGGCTTTTTTTTAACGTGTCTGCTGCTGACAATAGTGTTGCCATCTGCAGCCTGTGCTGTCAAAGTATTAGTCGCGGTTAGCCCAACACTCACCTAGGGACAACCGACTTAAGAAGGCACCTGGCCTCCCATCACCGAGCCCAGTGGGAGCAACACCATTAGAACCCACAAAGACACACTCCTGGTGCTCCACGTCCTGTCTCTTCTCCTTCTCCTCTCTCCTCCCATTTGTCCTCCACTCCACCTTCCACCGTGCCGTCGTTGCGTACATCTGACAAAAGGCAGACTTCTCTAAACAATTGGGCCACAGGACGACATTATCCTTGACGATGAGCAGGAGCCAGGCCACTCCACCGCTTCCAGTTCAGTGAAAATGGGGGCCTTCATGCTCCAGTGTTTAAAGAGGGACCCCTGTATAAAAAGCATAAAGAACAAGGACCAGTACTGGGTGGCAACGTACTTAGACCCCCAGTACAAACGCAAAATGTCGGACATCTTACCAGCATCACAGAGGACTGTCAGAATGCAGCACTTCTAGCCCTTGCTTCGAGAAGTGCTGCATTCTGCTTTTGTGGGCGCTGGCAGAGGAATTTCCACTCAGAAAGAAACAGTTGCGGGTACCAATCCAACAGCCCATGCAAGAAGAGGGCGGTTTGAAGATTTGTTGGTCACTTCGGATGTGAGATCATTCTTGCAGCCAACCCATCGACAGCCGCCTGTCAAGAGCCAAGAGTCTGACTCCGTTATACCCGGGGTCAGGAAGTCGCATCGGGTGGCTGTGCGCTCTATGTCTAAAGATAGTGCTGTTTCTTAATGGTAGCTTTCTGGGTTTGCCTTGCAATCCTTTTTGGCTCACTCAGGGATCCGTAGCTTCTCCTCCTCAGCTGTTTCTTGTCCAGCAATCCCAACCTCCTTATATTCCCATCTCCCACTTCTCTGGTTGCCAGATATAGAGCTTCCTGCCTGGACTTCTATACTGACCCACTGGAGCTGTGTAGCTGTGATTCCTGGTTGTTGTTCCAGAGCATTACCCTCCGGATCCCTGTTGGGCTTTTGTTGTCCGCTGTTGTCGCCCACCTGGGATTATATGTTTGTCTGTATTGTCTGTCCTCTCCTTGGTGTTTCCCTTTAGTGTTAGTGGTGCGGACTAGTGTCCCCACCGCCCTATTCACTACGTAGGGCTCATCTCAGGGAAAGCCAGGGATTAGGCATGTGATCGGCGTACGGGTGAGAAACCCGTCTAGGGACATCAGGGCAGTCAGGTGCCAGCCTCAAGGTGAGTTAGGGGTCACCACCTATACCCTCTCCCTTGGACAGGGCCTTCCCATTTCCCTCCCTTTGCGTCACGTATGTGATCGGCACGCCGGTCATGACATTATATCTGGCCCTTATTTTGCGTAGGTAGAAAAAAAATATATATATATTTCTTTTTGCCTATTTAGAATCCAGTATGGATCCTATTGCTGCTTTGACAAAGCAACTTCAAGGCCTGTCTTTGGAGGTGGCAGGATTGAAGGCGTCAGTCCTCCAGCAACAGCAGCAATTGCAACAGACCGCAAGCCCAGCGATTGCTATGGGTAACCAGGTCGCTGCGAAACCCAAGGTTGTTCTTCCTGACAGATTTTCTGGGGGAAGGGACAAATTTGTGACATTCCGTGAGGCCTGTAAGTTATATTTTAAGCTGCGCCCTTACTACTCTGGTAATGAAGAACAGCGGGTGGGGATTGCTATTTCCCTGCTTCAGGGGGACCCGCAATCCTGGGCGTTCTCTTTACCCACTGATTCCCAGGCTCTCCGGTCAGTGGATGAATTTTTTGGGGCCATGGGTCTAATATATGATGACCCTGATCGAGTCGCCCTGGCTGAGTCGAAATTACGGAGACTCCTACAGGGAGAGAGGCCAGCAGAGGAGTATTGCTCAGAGTTTCGTAGGTGGGCTACGGATACCTAGTGGAACGACCCGGCTCTCAGGAGTCAGTTCTGCTCTGGGTTATCCGAAAGGGTTAAGGATGCGCTTGCGCTGTATGAGACCCCTTTTCCCTGGATGCTGTTATGTCCCTTTCTATCAGAATAGATAGACGTCTTAGGGACAGATTGAAAAATCCTGAGCAATTGGTAACCCCTCCGAAGCAGCAGTTAGTCTGTACGGACCTAGACGAGCCTATGCAGCTAGGAGGAACTACTCGTCAGGTCCGTCCTCCTGAGGCTCGCTGTAGGCGTGGGGTTTGTTTTTTTCTGTGGGGGGAGGGGTCATTTCATTAATGTCTGTCCTTCCTTTCTCAAAAACAAAAGACCGTCAGAACTACTAACCCCAGGCTGTGTGGAGGATGTCAGCTGGGGGGTATACGTTTCCTCCATACGAACATCTCAATTTGTGTTGCCAGCGGTTGTTGTTTTTGGTGTTAAGACGGAGAATATTTCTTTCTTTCTAGACAGTGGAAGTGGAGCAGGGGTAAATTTGATAGATGCCCATTTTGCCCGCACTATGGGTTTGTCTCTCTGTACGCTACAGAGACCTATTCCCATATTCGCTAATGATTTTGCTCCTCTGTCTCAGAGAAACCTCACTCACATTGTCCATAACTTACACCTTCGGGTAGGGGACCACCATAACGAGTGTCTATCATGTTATGTTCTGGAGGGCCTTCCCACTCCTGTGCTATTGGGTCTTGACTGGTTGGTAGCGCACAATCCAGTGGTGGATTGGCAGGCCAGGGAGATATTGGAGTGGAGTGAGCATTGCAGAGAATATTGCTTAAATAGCAATTGCTTAGTCGCCTCCGTAGCTACTCTACCTACATTTGTTTTGGACTTTGAGGACGTGTTTTCTGAAAAGGGTTGTCAGAAGTTACCACCTCACCGTCCTTATGATTGCCCGGTTAACCTGATTCCCGGGCAAAATTACCCAAGACCAGGTTATATAATCTTTCGGGTCCCGAGAGACAAGCCATGAAAGATTATATCTCCGAGAGTCTGGTTAAGGGACACATCAGACCCTCTTCATCACCCGTGGCTGCAGGGTTTTTCTTTGTTAAAAAGAAAGATGGGGGCCTGCGTCCTTGCCTAGATTTCCGCGAACTAAACCGGATAACCATCCGAGACCCATACCCTCTTCCTCTCATTCCTGACCTGTTTAATCAGATTGCGGATGCTAGGTGGTTCTCCAAACTTGATCTTAGGGGGGCCTACAATCTGATTCGTATCAAGGAAGGGGATGAGTGGAAGACAGCTTTTAACACCCCTGTGGGGCATTATGAAAATCTAGTCATGCCTTTCGGTCTGACCAATGCTCCTGCTGTCTTCCAACATTTCGTTAATGACATTTTTAGTCATCTTATCGGCAGGTTTGTGGTGATATACCTAGATGATATTTTAATTTATTCGTCTGATCTGAAAACACATGAGGTACATGTCAGACAGGTACTGCAGGTCCTACGGACTAATAAATTATATGCGAAAATTGAAAAGTGTGTCTTCGCCGTTCAGGAAATACAGTTCCTGTGATATCTATTATCTGCTTCAGGTTTCCGTATGGATCCTAGGAAGGTCCAGGCAATTTTAGATTGGGATCTTCCTGAGAACCTTAAAGCACTGCAACGGTTCTTGAGTTTTGCAAATTTCTATAGAAAGTTCATTAAAAATTAATCGGTGATTGTCAAACCCCTTACTGACATGACTAGGAAGGGGACTGATTTTTCTAAATGGTCTGACGCCGCTAAAATTGCATTTTCCTCTCTAAAAGAGAGGTTTACCTCGGCACCTGTACTAATCCAACCGGATGTCTCCCAGCCTTTTATTGTTGAAGTAGATGCGTCAGAGGTGGGAGTGGGGGCTGTACTGTCTCAGGGTCCGTCTCCTGGCAAATGGCATCCTTGCGCTTTATTTTCTAAAAAACTATCTGCAGCAGAGAAGAACTATGATATTGGCAATAGGGAACTATTAGCTATTAAACTAGCGTTTGAAGAATGGAGTCACTTTTTAGAGGGGGCAATCCACCCCGTCACGGTGATTACGGACCACAAAAACCTTCTGTACCTCGAATCAGCTAAGCGTCTCACCCCTAGACAAGCTAGGTGGTCTCTATTTTTTACCAGGTTTAACTTTTTCATCACCTATCGTCCTGGGGCAAAAAATACCAAGGCAGATGCATTAACTCGTAGTTTCCCTGGAGGGGGTAATGTGGGTGATCCGGTACCCATTTTACAAAGAGGAGTGGTTGTCTCGGCTGTACACTCTGTTCTGGAGGGGAAGGTGTTAGAGGCCCAGGGGGACGCCCCAGTCTCTTGCCCCTCAGATAAATTGTTTGTACCGTTAAACCTGCGTCTCTAATTATTAAAGGAACATCATAATTCGGCACTTGCTGGGCACCCGGGTAGTAAAGCAACCTTGGAGCTATTGTCTCGTCGTTTTTGGTGGCCAAGGTTGCGTCAGGATGTAATGGATTTTGTGTCTACTTGTTCTACTTGTGCACGCGCGAAAGTCTCTCATACATGTCCCACAGGGTCTTTATTGCCACTTGTCATTCCCAATAGGCCATGGACACATCTGTCAATGGATTTCATCACTGACTTACCTTTGTCTGCGGGTAAAACAGTTATCTTGGTAGTAGTAGACAGGTTTAGCAAAATGGTACACTTTATTGCGTTACCCGCACTACCTAATGCTAAGGCTCTTGCTCAGGTATTCATCAGTGAAATCATGAAGCTTCACGGGGTCCCTTCCGATTGTTGTTTTGGATCGGGGAACCCAGTTTATTTCTAAGTTTTGGAAAGCTTTTTGTTCCCGTTTGGGGGTACACTTGTCCTTTTTCTCAGCTTTCCATCCTCAGTCGAATGGACAGACTGAGCGTACCAACCAAAACCTTGAGACATATCTAAGGTGTTTTGTGTCTGAAAACCAAGAGGTGTGGTCATCATATTTACCGTTAGCCGAGTTTGCTATAAATAATCGCCGTCAGGAATCCACTGGCAAGTCACCATTTCTTGGTGCATATGGTTTTCATCCACAATTCTGTACTTTCAAAGAGGGGGGGTCTTCTGGGGTTCCCGAAGAGGAACGGTTTTCATCATCTCTTTCATCTGTATGGCAGAAGGTGCAAGCTAACTTGAAAAATATGGGAGGTAAATATAAATGCATGGCTGATAAGAAACGGTCGCCAGGTCGGGACCTAGGAGTGTATGACTATGTGTGGTTATCTACTAGGAATATTAAGTTAAAGGTTCCCTCTTGGAAACTGGGTCCTAGGTTCATTGGTCCTTACAAAATAGTAGCCATCATTAACCCCGTGGCTTTTCGCCTGGAGCTACCTCAAACTTTTAAAATCCATAACGTCTTCCATAAGTCGTTACTCAAAAAGTATGTTCCACCTCTAGAACCGTCACCGCTGCCACCCCCTCCTGTTGTTGTTGATGGTAATCTAGAGTTTCAAATATCCAAAATTGGTGATTCTCATCGAGTCCGCCGCTCTCTTCAATATCTGGTGCATTGGAGGGGTTATGGTCCCGAGGAAAGAATGTGGGTCCCAGCGTCTGAGGTAAACGCCGACAGGTTAATTCGGGCTTTTCATGCCTCTCACCCTGAGAGACCTAGTCCTGAGTGTCCGGAGGCCCCTCGTGGAAAGGGGGGTACTGTCACGAGGGTGTCAAGAGCCACGTTGACTCCGTTATACCCGGGGTCAGGAAGTCACAGCGGGTGGCTGCGCGCTCTATGTCTAAAGATAGTGCTGTTTCTTAATGGTAGCTTTCTGGGTTTGCCTTGCAATCCTTTTTGGCTCACTCAGGGATCCGTAGCTTCTCCTCCTCAGCTGTTTCTTGTCCAGCAATCCCAACCTCCTTATATTCCCATCTCCCACTTCTCTGGTTGCCAGATATAGAGCTTCCTGCCTGGACTTCTATACTGACCCACTGGAGCTGTGTAGCTGTGATTCCTGGTTGTTGTTCCAGAGCGTTACCCTCCGGATCCCTGTTGGGCTTTTGTTGTCCGCTGTTGTCGCCCACCTGGGATTATATGTTTGTCTGTATTGTCTGTCCTCTCCTTGGTGTTTCCCTTTAGTGTTAGTGGTGCGGACTAGTGTTCCCACCGCCCTATTCACTACGTAGGGCTCATCTCAGGGAAAGCCAGGGATTAGGCACGTGATCGGCGTACGGGTGAGAAACCCGTCTAGGGACGTCAGGGCAGTCAGGTGCCAGCCTCAAGGTGAGTTAGGGGTCACCACCTTTCCCTCTCCCTTGGACAGGGCCTTCCGATTTCCCTCCCTTTGCGTCACGTATGTGATCGGCACGCCGGTCATGACACTGCCCTCCGGATCTAGCCTCACGGAACGCCTAGACCGACAGGAGTCCGACTACATCAGGTCAACGGTCGATGTGGACGCTCTGAGAAGCGAGGAACCCCTGGATTACTGGGTGTGCAGGCTTCACCTGTGGCCAGAGCAGGCACAATTTGCCATGGAACTCTTGGCTTGCCCCTCGTCCAGTGTCCTGTCCAAAAGGACATTCAGCGCAGCAGGGGGGATCGTAACCGATAAGCACACTTGCCTAGCTCACGACAGTGTGGACTACCTCACATTTCTAAAAATGAATGAGGCATGGATTTCGGAGGAATTCAACACCTGTGACGGCCACGTTTAATTGAATTTTCTCATGACAGCCCACAAATATCCTCCACTACCCTGAACAAATATTGGTTCCTGTCTTAGGTAAATACAGCGGTATATAAGGCCTTTTCTGTCCGTTGTATGCCTAATGTTTTGGGCCTCTGAGGAATTCAACGCCTGTGACGACCACGTGTTTCAACTATTATCATTCGTTTTTTTTTTTAAAGATGGGGGATTTAGTTAGCCATGTTTTTAATCTAATTTTATATTTTTAGTTCTTTTAAACATATGTTTTTGACCTGTATTTGTACTGGCCTTCAGTAAAATTGATATCCATTTACCATCTAATAGACCTCCAGCCACAAACTTACTTGTTCTTTTATGTATGCTGAATGCATAATTTTTGAGGCCTGTAGTACACTGGCCTGCTGTAAAATTGATATCCAATGACCGTGTAATCTACCTCCAGCCACATACTTACTTGTTGTTTTCTGTACAGTGAATGAATAATTGTTGCGACCTTGGAGGTATTCAACACCAGTGACAACCACGTGTAATTTTAACTATTATCATTAGGTTTTTTTTCAAGAGGGGGAATTTCATTAGCCATGTTTTTAATCCAATTTAATATTTTTAGTTCTTTTACATATGTGTATTTGACCTGTATTTGTACTGGCCTGCAGTAAAAATGATAACCATTGACCGTGTAATATACCTCCGGCCACATAATCACTTGATCTTTTCTGTCCGGTGAATGCCTAATGTTTGGGGCCTGTAGTCCAGTGGCCTACAGTAAAATTTTTATCCATTGACCGCATAATATACCTTGAGCCACATAATCAGAATTTCTTTTATGTCAGGTGAATGTCAAATTTTTAAGGCCTGTACTCCCGTGGCCAAAAATAAAATTTATCTAGGCTCAGAAAGGGCACATTTCAGAGAATTTCCCTTTAAGATGCCTAAAAATGTCTCCTCATTAAGATACATATTTTTTGTTGGAATTTTTGTCATTGATCCCCCTCTAGTATGTCACTGTCCATGTTGTGGAACTATTTGTACACTTCTACTAAGTATTTGGTGGCTGAAAATATGAGCTGAAGTTTTGCCATTAAAGTGAATGGGGCCCGTCGCGAACCTGTGGTTCGCGTACATTTGATCGTGTTCGTGAACCTTCCCGGCCGATGTTCATTCATCACTAATCAGAAATTACTCCATATTGTAACTTTTTGGAAATGGCCATCAAGTTTCGTGATCCAGTTTTGGAAGCCAAAATCAGGAGAGGATCATAAAAGGAGAAAAAGTATAAAGGACAGATGCAACTTGTTCTTTTTGAATTAACTCCTGACTTTTTGCTTTCAAAACTGCATCAGGAAACCTGAACATGTAGCTGTACCCTAAAAGTAATAATATAGAGTAATTGCTGATTACTATGATATCCAATATATACAGGGTCCATTGTTTTGATGTGAGTGGTATGTGGTGGAACATACTATTTATTAGTCTCACCTTTCAAGATACATTGCAAAGTTGGGTATTATTATTATTATTATTATTATTATTAATTGTTAAAGGGACATTCAATGCTGTACAGTCGTGGCCAAAAGTTTTGAGAATTACATAAATATTGGAAATTGGAAAAGTTGCTGCTTAAGTTTTAAAAATGGCTTCACAGGCAAGGATATTGTGGCTACTAAGATTGCACCTCACAACAATTTATAGGATCATCAAGAACTTCAAGGAAAGAGGTTCAATTCTTGTTAAGAAGGCTTCAGGGCATCCAAGAAAGTCCAGCAAGCGCCAGGATTGTCTCCTAAAGGGGATTCAGCTACGGGATCGGAGTGCCACCAGTGCAGAGCTTGCTCAGGAATGGCAGCAGGAGGTGTGAGCGCATCTGCACGCACAGTGAGGCAAAGACTATTGGAAGATGGCCTGGTGTCAAGAAGGGCAGCAAAGAAGCCACTTCTCTCCAAAAAAAACATCAGGGACAGATTGATCTTCTGCAGAAAGTATGGTGAATGGACTGCTGAGGACTGGGGCAAAGTCATATTCTCCGATGAAGCCTCTTTTCGATTGTTTGGGGCATCTGGAAAAAGGCTTGTCCGGAGAAGAAAAGGTGAGCACTACCATCAGTCCTGTGTCATGCCAACAGTAAAGCATCCTGAGACCATTCATGTGTGGGGTTGCTTCTCATCCAAGGGAGTGGGCTTACTCACAATTTTGCCCAAAAACACAGCCATGAATAAAGAATGGTACCAAAACACCCTCCAACAGCAACTTCTTCCAACAATCCAACAACAGTTTGGTGAAGAACAATGCATTTTCCAGCACGATGGAGCACCGTGCCATAATGCAAAAGTGATAACTAAGTGGCTCGGGGACCAAAACATTGACATTTTGGGTCCATGGCCTGGAAACTCCCCAGATCTTAATCCCATTGAGAACTTGTGGTCAATCCTCAAGAGGCGGGTGGACAAACAAAAACCCACTAATTCTGACAAACTCCAAGAAGTAATTATGAAAGAATGGGTTGCTATCAGTTAGGAATTGGCCCAGAAGTTGATTGAGAGCATACCCAGTCGAATTGCAGAAGTCCTGAAAAAGAAGGGCCAACACTGCAAATACTGACTCTTTGCATAAATGTCATGTAATTGTCGATAAAAGCCTTTGAAACTTATGAAGTGTGTGTAATTATATTTCACTACATCACAGAAACAACTGAAACAAAGATCTAAAAGCAGTTTAGCAGCAAACTTTGTGAAAACTAATATTTGTGTCATTCTCAAAACTTTTGGCCACGACTGTACATATGAAAAGGGGTATACAAACATAATACAGACAATTTCACTAAGCATGAACAAGACGAGTTACAAACTGGTACAGAAGGAAAGAGGGCTCTACATGTTATGGGAGAAGGACACCGTAGGATCACACATCATTGTTTTGATCAGTGTTTTTCAATAGTGATTGTTATCCAAAACCAGGGGAGGATCCTCAAACAAGTTAAGGAGTACATTTGCAAGAATGTTGCTGTTTCTGTGGAAAGGAAAAAAAAATAAAAATAGACAATTTTTCTCCAGAATTGAACAACCCCTTTTCATTGGGTTCCACTGGTTGCATGTGTTACTCAGTGGAGAACTTGCTATTTATCACTGTGTGACTAAAGTCCATGTTTAAATCATCCCTAAGTCTAGACCAGCACAGCAAATTATCAGTTACCCTGGGTTTTTAATACAAATGAATTGCATCCTAAAATATTATAACTGGCCAACCCTGAACATTTTTAAAAATCAAGCAACTTCGAAAAGACATGATACACAATGAAGAGAGATTTTGATAAATATTTAAAGAGGACTTTTCATAGATTTTTTTTTTGTTTAATTAAATACCTTTCCTTGCCACCCTGCCTGTTTTTTTTTTTCAAATACCGCTCGTACGCCCCCGCTGTGCCCCCCTGCTGTTTTTCCACCCAGTATGTTAATACTGAGCATCGGTATAGGGAGGAGGTGATGCCAGGGTTTGTCTGTGCCGTGATCCAATCACAGTGGAGAGCGTCACAGTTAGGGAGAAAAAAAGGCTCACCTTCTCCCTGGCTGTGACGCTCTCCGCTGTGAATGGACCAAGGCAATATGGCATTATTGCAGTAAGGTACATTTGCAATTTTGCTGTAACTAAATGGTGTCTTGCAGTAATGCAATGCATTCACAAACACACGTATATTAATTCACTGAAATGTGCTGAAAATCCCCAATTAAAAACAGTAAATTCAAAAGTTTAGAAGAAAATTGCTCATCGCTTGCAGAAAAATGTATGCTATTGGCGTGCTAGCAATAAGCCTATGAACTGTAGAAACTAGGTTTTTATTTTAAAAAAATGCTGACTGGCTGTCCATATACAGAAAAGAATTTGTTGCAGGATTTTGTAATCCAGAACTTTACAACGCAGAGTGACCGCCCTTGCTTTCTATTCTTCTCTTTCCCTGATTAAAATCTACCCAATTATATCTCCCTATTGTATCCCTAGATTACAGGCCTGCGTCTGTAATATATTTAAGACACATGCTCTCAAGTTGCAAGTTGAACATAGAATGGTATTCTGTGGCATTCTTAACAAAAAGACCTGCTGGAAATAAGGCCCTGATTGGCTGATCAAGCTGTCTGTCATCATCTGAGCCCCCACCCCCTCCTTCCCAGTATTATTTGAGTCTCCATCCTTATCCTTCCTTATTTTTATTTTTTTTCCCCTGCCAATTTTCATAGTAATATTGTGTGGGCGAACTTTTGTGCGCATTTCATCAAACGTGAATCGCCAAGATTTTGGATTTATTTGGCAGATGAATGTTGGTGAAATTTGTATTGATTCTATTAATTTCGAATCAATTTGTTTATATTTAATATACATATATACATATTAATGTGTATATTATCTGTCTGTCTTTACATAACGAAGCATAAATATCTAAGCACTCCCAGATAGACAAAAAAAATCTATTACAACTTTTTGGTCCTCTTACTAGGACTTTTCTCAAGCGCAGTCAAAGTGACATAGTGCAGTTCATAGCAGGGTTTCCATTAGGGACTTCATTACAATCAATTAGAGGACAATTCATAAAATAGATGTAAATATAGTGACTTAATATAGATAGCTTACTAGCATTACTATGCGTATGAGCTCAGCTTGGTAGGAAAGATAGAAAGAAAGACCTTGATAGAGCCAAGAACCCAGGCAGAACACGAGTAACGCTCTACAGTGAGTAAGGTTAAACTGATAGACAAGGGAAAAGACGTTCAGTAGAAATTGAAGGGAAGGAGGGGAAGAAAATAACAGAGGAAAGAGTCAGGGGAATAATAAAATAAGAGAGAGAGAGAAGTTAAACCAGTGACCCTTGTCAGCAGTGAAAAGAAGGAGATTAGAAAATGTTTCATGCTAATTTCCATGGAGATTTCTTTAATTTATCAAAAATTACTTTCTTCTGCTTTGATTTGTGCGTCCGACTGCCCCCTTGCCGCCTTCAGCGGGGTGGTCTTACCCGTCACGCCAGGCTGACTGTGGGTCTCCTGTGCCCCATGCTGGGCTGAAGCATCATAAGATTACTGAAGCAGGGCTGACATCTCTATCAGCTCTGCCACAAGACTGCCCTTTTCCCTTCTGCTTCTTTTCCCATTGCAGCAGGTTTGGGATTCTTGTCACATGACGGCTTCATTGGGGCCTCGCGCTGAAGCATTTTCACCCCTCTCTTGATCCTTTCAGCTTGGCTGTTGCTACTGCCTGGCATATCAAAGAAGATTTGAGGGTCATTGAACCATGGACAGGATGTATAAAGCCATCAGCTTGCCTGGCAGCATCAAAACAACTCGATAAAACATACACACATACTATCGGCTACTGTATTTATTCTTCACATAGGAAGAAAAAAATAGTCACTGGGCGCTTTGATTGCAACCTTAAAAGAAAGAAGTTGGACACATTAATCATTGTGGCTCCAGTGCAAGCTTGTGTGTTTTTTTTCAGTATATTTCTTATAGGCTGAGATTGATTTTTGCTCTGTCACAAAAAAAGATGAAAATTAAATCTCCTAATAGTACTCTTTTAAGAGTGTCTTTTTTCTTTGCACTGTATATTTGGTAATACAGACTCGCTGTCTTTTTTTTTTTGCTTGTTCATTCTCTGTTTTTTACTTATATAGCAGAGATCTGTGAAAATCTATGGTTTACCTTAACACACAGTTCCTAAAATACTGTATGTTGTTTTACATTATATGCTTTCATACAATTTCTCACATACACACATTGATTGCTAGGACACACAGTATGTAAAATCTTTAGGTGTCTTTACTTTATCATCTGTTTTGATTTTCAAATATAGGAATAGTTAGTAATAATTGTCACTTGAGAAAAGTTCATTATCCTTTAAAGAAGCAATCAGAATGTTTTTTTTTCTTATGGTGGTCCCATTTGTAAACTACACAAAGGATCACTACTGCAGTGAATCACATAATCGACTGCTTTATTGCAGATTAATGACCTCCATTCCCGGCTGCTGTTGCATTATGTGTCCTGCAGTCTGACCACTAGAGTCCTGCAGTGTCTGCTGTGTACGTTGGAGGTCAGTCTCTCTGTGCAAGCCTATGAGAGCCTCAGTGGAAGTCGGATAGACTTGTATAGAGAGACTTGCTTTCTGCTGACACAGCAGGTGGTGTAGGAGTCCAATAGTCAGACTGTAGGTAACATGATGAAACAGCGGCCAGGATTGGAGTTTGATGTTCTTCAGTAAAGTGATCCAGTACCCTATCCCTTGCGTGGTTTACAAATGGGGGCCCCCACAAAAACAATCCAGAAATTCTTACTTAAGTGGAGTCTGTCAACAAGAAATTCACTTCGAAATTAGCTAGCCCTACAATGCCTTGCAGGGCTAGCTCATCTGAATGTAAAATATATTTCACTTATCAATCCATTGCTCCATTTTGGAGAAAAGTAATTTTAATCTATAAGTAAATTATCAGTTAAGTGCACTGAAGGTGGGCCCAAGCCACTCAGTGCCCACTTGCTCCTCCTGCTTCCTCTCCCAGTCCCCTTCTCCTTCTATATTGACTGGGTCAGGCAAGATGACCATGCAGAAACCTGACCTTATCAATCAAGGAGAAGAGGGATAGGCTGGCAGAGGAAGTACAGAGTAGTTTAGGCTTGAAGCAACAGATGGATAAATGAAAGGAATCATTGCATTCAGCTGAGCTAGCCCTACAATGCCTTATACCTGGTTTAACAGTCCATTTCCTGATGATAGATTCTCTGTAAGATTTCTAATTGGTCCTTCTAGGATTCATTTCCCATTTTTGAAAAAAAAAAAACAACATAAAGGATGATGCATTTGATATTAGTGACTGGTAAGTCTGTAAAAAAGGGTAAGGATTTTTATTGAGAAAACCTCTTTAAAGTCTTCATCCTTGGTTAGATCTCCATAATGAAAATCAGTATCTTCAGAGTCTTAATTTGAAGCTGCTTGACCTCCAATGCAAAATTTGAACAGTTCTCTTGATTACTCATAATTTATAACAGCGGTCTCGTCATATAGGCCCTGGAGCCCCTCAAGATTCCTGCAACTATAACCTACACCCATTGTAGTTATGCCCCTAAATACAGTGAGGCTGTATTCATAATGTAATAAGAAATTGCATACTTTATAGAAACAGCAACAGACACATCAAAATACAGTAGCTGTCTAGTACTATACAAGTAATTTATGTAACAAAATTAAGATGACAGGATGAACAAAATGTACCTGTTATTCCTTCTGGTGAAAGAAAGTGGGAAGAAGCAAAAGAGAGCAAATGACATACAATAGCTTAAAGATCCTTGTAGCTTACTGTACATAAATCTCTATGTCTATCAGGCAACAAGCTGTTACATTTAATATGATTACTTGTTACTTATCAATATCCTGTCTGACCTAGTTAAAGGGCATTTGTACCTATGACACTGGCTGACCTGTTACATGTGCACTTGCCAGCTGAAGGCATCTGTGTTGGTCCCATGTTCATATGTGCCTACATTGCTGAGAAAATGATGTTTTAATATATGTTAATGAGCTACTAGGAGCAACGGGGGCGTGACTGTTACACCAAGTGGCTCTACTTTCTATACAACTGCCACACTCTCTCTCCACTTTGATCGACAGGGGCCAGACATGATAATTTGTTCACTTCTTAGCCTTGTTAATCAAAGTGCAGAGGGAGCAGCAGTTGCAGAGAACTAAGCCTCTAGGTGTAACGGCAACACCCCATTGCTTCTAGAGGCTCATCATTTTTCTCAGCAATGCAGACACATATGAACACAGGACCAACACAGATGCCTTCAGCTGCAAGTTTCATAGGTGCAATTCTACTGACAGATGCCCTTTAAATACCACAAGGGTATAAAAACCATTCGGGCATTAGGGCAGTGTCAAAGGGTCGATTGACAGAGAGGGACCTTATAGCAGTTAAAACTCTCCTGTTATGAGTATTCCTCAAACATATTTTAGTATACCAAATCAATTGTATAATGAGTGTGGTAAATGGTAAGGCGCTAATGACTAGAGATGGGTGAATCAAATTAATCTCAAGTTTCCCAATAATTTGGACTTCTGCAAATTTGATTTGGTTGAATCTCTCAAAATTGCAGCCACCATTTTCTAGGTCAGGAGACAGAGAAGAAGCCACCTGCCTCCAAAATGGGATGATTTGTGGACCATGTTTTAATTTAAAGGGAATCTGTCACTTGTGCTATGCTGCCCTCACTGAGGGCAGCATAGAGTAAATAACCTTTATTTCAGTTGCCTATGCTGGAAGAGATTACTTTTATAGTAGGAGATGACACCAATCAGACTCGCTGTCCCGCCCTTCTCCACCTCTGGACAATGACCGACAGGTTTCTTTCCTATGTGTAATAGGTTGCTTCTTCTCTGTCTTCTGACCTGAAAAATGGTGGCTGCTATTTTGAGATATTCATTGTAGTCAAATTTGCAAAAGATGCTGGAGGGGGTTCAGTACAGTTGTTTCTACTTGCTACCAATACGTTTACCCATAGCCATATAGGTCACTGACATTAGAGATGGCTTTGCGGTTTCGCCCCGGCGGTCGTTTCACGGCGAACTTTGCTCGTTCGTGGTACGACGAATGGGCGAACATATGGCAATGTTTGCCGGTGCCATATTCTATTACATTGTGAAGAACTTTGACCCATTACACATCCATTAAGTGGTACAGGGCAGCCAATTGAGACGTTTCAGCACATGGACATACCCCCTACATTATAAATAAACCTGATCTGGCTGTTATTTTACATTCAGTCTTTTGCCAGTGTAGGGAGAGGTTGCTGTGTGGAGCAGAGACAGACTGTTAGGGACACCAAACGCTAGCTAATAGGGCCACAAAAGTTCTTTTAAGGACTGGTATAGGTGTACTATTGATAGGTGTGACTTACTGAGGGGTGAAATATACTTATATTAATACTTTCTAACATAGAAAGTCTATTATAGTGCAATTGTATTGTGCAGCAGTTGTTTGCTGTTCTGCTGAGATACCGCAGCTGCACAGAGTGCCAAACGCTTTTGAAACAAATAATTTCTACTGGCGTGATTTACCAGTTGCCCCCCCAAAAAAACTGATTGAAGCAGTGGTGTTATATACCAATTATATACTTTCTATATAGTGCATTTGGGTAGTGCAGCATTTGTTTGTGGTTTTGCTGCGTTACCTCAGCTACACAGAGTGACAAACGCTACTGGAACAAATAATTTCTGTTGGATGTGATTTACCAGTTGCCCCCCCAAAAAACTGATTGAAGCAGGGATGTGATATACCAATTGTATCCTTTCTATATAGTGCATTTGGGTAGTGCAGAATTTGTTTGCGGTTTTGCTGCGTTACCTCAGCTACAGATAGTGACAAACGCCATTGGAACAAATAATTTCTACTGGTGTGATATACCAGTGAAGTTGTTATTTAGTGACCGCATAATGTACCTCGAGCCACATAATCACAGTTTCTTTTATGTCAGTTGAATGCCTAATTTTTGAGGCCCGTACTCCTGTGGCCTAAAATAAAAAAAATTCTAGGCTCCAACAGGGTACATTTCAGAGAATTTCCCTTTAATACGCATAAAAATGTCCCCTGATTGAGATACATATTTTTTGTTGGAATTTTTGTCATTGATCCCCCTCTAGTATGTCACTGTCCATGTTGTGGGACTATTTGTACACTGCTACTAAGTATTCGGTGGCTGCAAATATGAGCTGAAGGTTTTTCAGGTTTGCCTGCCATTAAAGTAAATGGGGCCCTCCGTGAACTTGCGGTTCGCAAACATTTGATAGCATTCGCGCGAACTGTCCCGGCCGATGTTCGTCCATCACTAACTGACATCACTAATGCTTTTGTGGCATTAAAGAGCTTGAAAGGGGTTGGATATAGTCCAAGGAGACCTCAGAACATCATACACGACTTTTCAGAGCACTTTTGATTATGGTTGAATTTATTCATACCCAAATCACCAATTTGTTAGAATCATACCAGAAACAAATTTCAAGAAATCCGTTTATCTCCAATCAATATCACAGGCTATACACTCCGTGGTGCAGGGAGTTTTTTCACATTGTAGATGGGAATATATTTGCAAATAAAACCATATTACATTCATTTGGTATTCTATCACAAGTATGGCATGAATATCTGAGGAACATAACATTGCCATAATGTGAAACTTCTGAGGAACTTTGCTATGAAAATTATAAGCCGAACCCTGATCCTTTGTGTTCTTCTTTATCGTCAGACTTTACTAACTAACAGATTGCTTGTTAAGAAAATGGATAGATTAACCAGAAAAATACAGTAGCAATTCCCTGTGATCTGTGAGGCGCAGCCTACATCCCACTTCAATAATCTGCTCTTCCAAATTCATGAGCAAAGGATTACAAAAAGTTGACATGAAAGGACAAAAGCATGCCCTGCTGTGCAGAGTGTATTATTTTAGGCAATGTTTTGGATAAATGCAAATTTTTTACTTTTAAGTTGTTTTCGCATCACTCTTAAGACTCACTGTGTTCTCCAAAGAATCTCAAGTGACATCATCCTTGGTAGTATCTAAGAACCCTAAATGACATTTGTTAAATCCATGGGGATGTCTGCAAACAAATCAGCAACTGAACCATGTGTGATGTCACCTACAAAGTGTAGGACATCTCCCTAAAGAGCATGAGGAAGGAGTTCAGTTTCTAAAACAACAGTCCCATAACTGTAATTTTAGTTGACAGACAAAAACAAACTGGGATTTCTTTAGATACCTCTCTGTGTGATACACTCTCAGGTCTTGTTCCCATCTTCAGAACTGTAATACATCTGCATTTTCTGGCTGCTATTAGAGTAATTAGTAACAGTAGTATGGCCTTAAGTGACTATCAATGTACTACATAATACCATTCTGAATAGTGACATCTTGAACCTGATCATACACAGACGGAGCTGTCTAGATATAGCTCCAAAACCAATAAAACTTAATTCAGAAAAGTAAAAAAATAGGGCCATTCTTCATTGGTTTTACATACTGATAACAGAGATGTCAGTGTAAGAGAGGTCATGGGAAAACATCCTACACATTAAGGAGTGTACGGTTCTGTCGACGTTTCTGGATTATTTTAAATCACTAAGGTTTATGATATGAAATATTGAATTCCTACATAAAGGGAATCAGTCAGAAAATTCACAGTTAAACCAGGCACACTGCCTTTTAGGCCTAGCTCAGCTGACTGTAATGACACCTTTCACTTAGTGTATCTTTACTTGAGAAAAATTCATTTTAATCCATATGAAAATTAGCAGTTAAGTACACCAAGGCAGGACCCAAGGCACTTTGTGCACCCTTGCCCCTCCTGGTTCCTCTGCTAGCCTTACCCTCATGATTGACAGGGCCAGGTTCTTGCATAGTCATCTTGCCCTGTGGACCAAGAAGGAGAGAGAGGGGCTGACAGTGGAACAGGAGGAGCAAGGAAACACAGGGTGTTTTGAGCCTGCCCTCAATGCACTAAACTGCTCATTTTCATATGGATTATTAGTACTGTTTCTCCAGAATGAAGCAACAGATCAGTAAGTGAGATAGATTATTACATTTATCTGCACTGGCCCTAATAGACTAGGCATAAAGTAGGATTCTAAAGTACAACCATAATGTGGTAGTGAAGGGGGGGGGGGGGGGAATTGGCTTGTGGGCCTGTCACGTTGGCAAGTGCCACTTTCCCAATAGTTACACCACAGTTTGATATGACAGTGTGTAATAACCCTTCCCTGTATCTTCACAGTGTTTATTATCTGTGACATCACTGTGACTATTATTCTGCTGCTTTGATATCACTTTCTGCATCATCCCTGCACCATGAAATCGCTATAACATCCCTGTTTATTGCATTTGTGCAAATATCTCACTGCTTATTATGCCTTTGTTGTTACATCATTGTATTAAATACACCTGGCCGGTTATACCAATGCAGTTATTACTCCTTTATTATCTCTTATAATCATTATACCACTATATATTTGTACATGACTTTACAGTGTTTATTATCAGCTTGTACCATTCCTGCACAATGATATCACTGTGACTATTGTTCTTCTGCTTTGACAGCACTTTCATTGACAGCAATTTCCATTATCTGCATTATCTCTGTGGTGGGATGTTATGAACATTATCTAGGTACTGGAATATAGGGGGAAATTTATTTTCTGATACATGAACGTCACAAATGTTTATACAAGTCATATTTTGCACGTATAATTGTTACCATCTGTCTGACAAATGTGCTATAGTATACCTGGTGTCAATTAAAGTTCAAATCTACACCAGCTCATAGTTGGCGTAGATTCGTTTTTTTGGCACATGGACTCACAAAAGATGCAGCAAATTTATAAACAGATATGGATAGACAGGATAATGCAAATATACTATAAGCTTAAAAGGGTTTTCCCAGACTTTAAAAGGGTTTTCTGACAGTTTAATACTTATGATATCCTCAGGATCGGTCATCAGTATCTGATTGCTGGGGGCAGTGAGCGACGGGCCTTCTCCCTGCTCCCCAAGGACAGCACTGTACATTTGATAGCGGCTGTGCATGGTATCGCGCTCATCCCCTTTCACTTCTATTCGATTGAGCTGTGCCTAGGCCATGTGACCAATGAATGTGTCGTCACTGGTATAGGAAAAGCTGAGAGATGGCCATGGTGCTCACAGGAGTGCCACTGCCTACTCAAACAGCTGAGTGGTGGGGGTCCCGGGTAGGAGAATAGGTTATCAGTATCTTGCTAAACCCCTTAAGCACTGTGCTCATTTTCACCGTAAGGACCAGGCCATTTTTTGCAAATCTGACCAGTGTCACTTTATGTGTGAATAACTCTAAAACGCTTTTACTTATGCAGGCCATTCTGAGATCGTTTTTTCGGCACATATTGTACTTCATGACACTGGTAAAATGGAGTCAAAAAAATTCATTTTTATTTATAAAAAAATACCAAATTTACCAAACATTTTGAAAAATTTGAAAACTTCCACGTTTCAATTTCTCTACTTTCTCTACTAATACATAAAAATACCTCAAAAAATAGTTATTAATTTACATTCCCCATATGTCTACTTCATGTTTGGATCATTTTGGGAATGCCATTTTATTTTTTGGGGATGCTACAAGGCTTAGAATTTTAGAAGCAAATCTTGAAATTTTTTCAGAAATTTTCCAAAACCTACTTTTAAAGGACCAGTTCAGGTCTGAAGTCACTTTGTGAGGCTTACATAATAGAAACCACCCAAAAATGACCCCAAGGTATTCAAAACTGATTTTATTAACTTTGTTAACCCTTTAGGTGTTCCACAAGAGTTATTAGCAAATGGAGATGAAATTTTAGAATAAAAATTTTTGGCAAATTTTCCATTTTAATCCATTTTTTCCAGTAACAAAGCAAGGGTTAACAGCCAAACAAAACTCAATATTTATTGCCCTGATTCTGTAGTTTATATTTAACACCCCATATGTGGTAGTAAACTACTGTACGGGCACACGGTAGGGCGAAGAAGGAAAGGAACACCAACCATATAGTTTCTGGAAGGCAGATTTTGCTGGACTGGTTTATGTCCCATTTGAAGCCCCCCCCCCCCCCCCCCCGATGCAACCCTAGAGTAGAAACTTCAAAAAAGTGACCCCATTTTGGAAACTACAGGATAGGGTGGCAGTTTTGTTGGGACTTTTTTTAGGGTACATATGATTTTTGGTTGCTCTATATTAAATTTTTGTGAGGCAAGGTTACAAAACATTTTAATTCTGAAATTTCATCTACATTTGCCAATAACTCATGTGGAACACCTAAAGAGTTAACAAAGTTTGTAAAATCAGTTTTGAATACTTTGAGGGGTGTAGATTCTTAGATGGGGTCAATTTTATGGAGTTTCTACTCTAGGGGTGCATCGGGGGGCTTCAAACGGAACATGTGTCCAAAAAACAGTCCGGCAAAATCTGCCTTCCAAAAACCATATGGTGCTCCTTTCCTTGTGCGCCCTGCCGTTTGGCCATACAGCATTTTATGACCACATATGGGGTGTTTCTGAAAACTACAGAATCAGGGCAATAAATATAGAGTTTTGTTTGATTGTTAACCCTTGCTTTGTTAACGGAACTTTGCTGTTTTGACACGTTTTTTTTTTTTTTTTTACTGTGTTCATTTGAGGGGTTAGGTCATGTGTTATTTTTATAGAGCATATTCTTACGGACGTGGCAATACCTAGTATGTCTACTTTTTTAAATTTATTTAGGGTTTACACTATAATATCCTTTTTAAACAAAAAAAACTAAACATTTTAGTATCTCCATAGTCTGAGAGTCATTTATTTTTTTAGTTTTTAGCTGATTGTTTTAGGTAGGGGCTCATTTTCTGCGGGATGAAAGGACGGTTTTATTGGCACTATTTTGGGGTGCATATGACTTTTTGATCGCTTGCTATTACACTTTTTGTGATGAAAGGTGACAAAAAAAGCCATTTTTTTGTTACTTTAAAGGGCTTCTGTCAGCCCACTAAACCGTTTTTTTTTTGCTTAATAATAACCCCTACACTGCGATTTATCCATACATAAGTAAAATAATAATTTTGGTTTAGTAGAATTTGCTAAAACCCTATTTTTATAATATGTAAAATACCTTGCTACCAGCAAGTAGGGAGGCTACTTGCTGGTAGCAGCCGCATCCTCCGATGGTAATGACGCCCCCTCTGCTTGTTGATTGACAGGGCCAGCGGACGGGATCTTTCTCCGCTGGCCCTGCCTGTTCTCATTCAATATCTGGCGCCTGCGCCGCGGCCGTACCTATCTTCAATCGGCGCAGGCGCACTGAGAGGCGGCCACTCACTCGGCCGCTTCATCCTCAATGCGCCTGCGCCGGGTGTAGATGTGACGTCATCGGCGCAGGCGCATTGAGGATGAAGCGGCCGAGTGAGTGGCCGCCTCTCAGTGCGCCTGCGCCGATTGAAGATAGGTACGGCCGCGGCGCAGGCGCCAGATATTGAATGAAAACAGGCAGGGCCAGCGGAGAAAGATCCCGTCCGCTGGCCCTGTCAATCAACAAGCAGAGGGGGCGTCATTACCATCGGAGGATGCGGCTGCTACCAGCAAGTAGCCGCCCTACATGCTGGTAGCAAGGTATTTTACATATTATAAAAATAGGGTTTTAGCAAATTCTACTAAACCAAAATTATTATTTTACTTATGTATGGATAAATCGCAGTGTAGGGGTTATTATTAAGAAAAAAAAAAAAAAAAAAAACGGTTTAGTGGGCTGACAGAAGCCCTTTAAGTGTAATATCAAGTGATCAAAAAGTCATATGCACATCCCACAAAACAAATGAGCCCCTAGCTAAGACAATCAGATAAAAATAAAAATAAAAACTGACTCTCAGACTATGGACATACTAAAATGTTAGTTTTTTTTGTTTAACCCCTTAGGGACGCATGACGTACCGGTACGGCATGTTTCCCGAGTCCTTAAGGACCCATGACGTACCGGTACGTCATGGGTCTAAACCACGATTGCGGCACGGCGGGGGTTAATCGGAACAGGATGCCCACTGAAATCATTCAATGGGCATCCTGTCACAACGCTGGGGGGGTTTATGTGACCCCCCCGTATAGGTGATCGCCGCAAACCGCAGGTCAATTCAGACCTGCGGTTTGCGGCTTTACCTGCGGTTGCGGCGGCTGTGCGGCAGTGCCATCGGGTCCCCATGCGGCTGTGGGGGGGACCCGATGGCATGCAAGGCAGCGCGATGTCTAAGGAAGGTATCGCGCTGCCTTCCGGTGAAGAGCCTGTGAGATCCAGCCCCCTGTATGACTATGTATTATAGAAGCAGAGAAATTGAAACTTGGAAATTTGCAAATTTTTCTAATTTTTTTCTAAATTTGGTATTTTTTTATGCAAATTTTAGCAGTGTCATGAAGTACAATATGTGACGAAAAAACTATCTCAGAACAGCCTGGGTAAGTACAAGCGTTTTAAAGTTATTAGCACTGAAAGTGACACTGGTAAGATATGCAAAAAATGGCCGTCCTTAAGGTGAAATAGGGCTGAGTCCTTAAGAGGTTAAAAAAGGATATTGTAAAACCTAAATAAATGTAAAAAAGTAGACATATTAGGTATTGCCGCATCCGTAAGAATCTGCTCTATAAAAATAACACATGACCTATCCCCTCAGATGAACACAGTCCAAAAAATTAAATAAAAACGGTGTAAAAAAAGCATTTTTTACACTGTTTTTATGTTATTTTTTTGACTGTGTTCATCTGAGGGGTTAGGTCATGAGAGCCATAGTTTTTTTTTTTTTTTCTGGGCGATTATCTGTGGCCAAATAGAATTAAAATTGGGGAAGGGGATTATAAATTTAGTACTCCATGTAAGTGTGGTACTCCCTGAAGCAACCGTCAATGCACAGGCCCAGATGATCGGGGCACGTGTCACACTGAATGGTGGTGTCCTTCCGTATCCCCCTCCTGTGATACACTCTGCACTTTTTTTGGGACCATCCCTTCTTTCCAGTATGGGGGACCACACCTGGAAAGTGTTGGCCAGGGACGATCCGGGCGCCTCCAGTTCCTGAGGTACTCCGGCCTGCTCTTTCCTGGTCAGAAAAGATCAGGGCCTTGAGGACTGCCTCATAGAACTGCCGGAATTTCCCTAAGTTGCCAGCACTCCGGGACAGCACAAAAGAGTTGTACAAGGCAACCTGCATCAAGTAGACCGCAACTTTTTTGTACCATGCCCGGGTTTTACGCATGGCGTTATATGGCTTGAGGACTTGATCAGAGAGATAAACTCCTCCCATATACCGATTGTAGTCCACGATAAAATAGGGCTTGATGACCGTTCCCGCGGTACCTTGCACAGGGACAGGGGTGATGCCGTTACCGTGAATTGTGGACTGTACAAGGACATCCCTCCTGTCCTTATATCTTTCTTTCTTTTTAAAATCTTTTTATTGATTTTCAAACATGTAAAGTAAGTGTTACAAACATGGAATACAAGACCGTATTTTGTACAAAGCACAAATATTGATACATTATGGCAGAGCTAATACAGCAGAATACGTGAGATCTGGCTAACAAGCGGTACAAATAAAACGTAGTCTGAGAAGCGCCTATATACGGGGTGCTGTTAAAGAAAGAGGGTGAGATCTATATCATTGGACGCACCAACACTAAAGATCCTAGATCACCTTTACCGCAAATCCGCCAAACTGCTCAAACACTATATGAGAGAACAAATGGACTCGAGCTTAGATTCAGAAGAGAAAAGTGCTGTAAAATAGTTGGACCGACAAATTGCTAGTGACTGTATTCCGGAATTAAAAGATAGAAACAGTGACAACAGAAGTAAAGGCACAATAGGGAAATAACGAGGGGGGGGGGGGTGGGTGGGAGGGAATAAGTGAAGAGGCAACAGGAGAAAGAAGAGTACCTCCTGTCCTTATATCTGAACAGCAACAGGTTTCCACTGGCAGGATCACCTCGGGGGACGGGGAAGACATGCTGCATTATCTGTATAATGCAGGCATTTCCGAATGGCCTCAAAACGGGAATGTGTCATGGCCATACAGTAGAGTGGGGTCTGGTAGAGGACGTCCCCACTCCAGTACTGCCTGACACAATTTTCTTTTACTAGGCCCATGTGCAGCACGAGGCCCCAAAATGTTCTCATCTCGGCTGCACTGACTGGAGTCCAGCCACCGGACCTAGCTAAAAAGGAGCCCGGGTGTTGAGCAATGAACTGTTGGGCAAACAAGTTTGTTTGGTCCACCATCGGATTCACACTGAATCTGATGGTGGGCACTGAAAAAAATAAATAAAAATAATCATATTCAGTGAAGCCCACTGTGGGAATCTGGATTCCTGGTTGGCCAACAAAGTCAGGAATCACAGGTTCAAAATCCTCTGGGGTACACCAGACAAGTTCACCGGTAGGGGGCTCAGATGGACTTATCTGGTGGGCCGGAAAACTAGTACGAGCCCCAGTGCAGCTCATACAGTCCTGATCAAAAGTTTAAGACCACTTGAAAAATGGCAAAAAATCATATTTAGCGTGGCTGGATCTTAACAAGGTTACAAATAGAGCTTCAACATGCAACCAGAAGAAATGGGAGTGTGACAAAACATTTTTTGAGCATTCAATTTAATGAAATCAACGAATAAACTGAAACAGGCTGTTTTTCAGCTGATCAAAGGTGTAGGACCACATGCCTTTAAAAGGCCAAATCTGTGCAAAGATGTGGATTCATTGTAGTTTTCTGTCAGGTAGTCACACGTTGTGATGGCAAAGGCAAAAAGACTCTCCCTTTTTGAACGTGGTTGGGTTGTTTAACTGCATAAGCAGGGTCTCTCACAGCGCGCCATCGCTGCTAAGGTGGGACGCAGTAAGACAGTCATTTGGAATTTCTTAAATGATCCTGAGAGTTATGGAACAAAAAAGTCAAGTGGAAGACCCAAAAAAATTTCATCAGCACTGAGCCGGAGGATCCAATTGGCTGTCCGTCAAGACACTGGATGATCCTCGACCCAAATTAAGGCCCTTACTGGTCTTGACTGCAGCCCCATAACCATCAGACGGCATCTGAGACTGAAGGGCTTCAAAAACAAAAAAACATCTTCAAAGACCTCGTCTCCTTTAACGCCACAGAACTGCTCGTTTGGACTTTGCAAGAGAGCACCAAACATGGGACATTTAAAGATGGAAGAAAGTTTTAATCTCCTACTGAGAAAAAATTTAACCTTGATGGTCCTGATGGTTTCCAACGTTACTGGCATGACAATCAGATCCCACCTGAGATGTTTTCTACGCGCCACAGTGGAGGGGGCGCCATAATGGTCTGGGGTGCTTTTTCCTTCAGTGGAACAATGGAGCTTCAGGAAGTGCAGGGGCGTCAATCGGCCGCTGGCTATGTCCAGATGTTGCAGAGAGCATTCCTCATGACTGAGGGCCCTCGTCTGTGTGGTAACGACTGGGTTTTTCAACAGGACAACACTACAGTACACAATGCCCGCAGGACAAGGGACTTCTTCCAGGAGAATAACATCACTCTTTTGGCCCATCCTGCGTTTTCTCCTGATCTAAATCCACTTGAGAACCTTTGGGGATGGATGGCAAGGGAAGTTTACAAAAATGGACAACAGTTCCAGACATTAGATGGCCTTCGTGCGGCCGTCTTCACCACTTGGAGAA
Organism: Bufo bufo; assembly: GCF_905171765.1. Classification (NCBI taxonomy): domain Eukaryota; kingdom Metazoa; phylum Chordata; class Amphibia; order Anura; family Bufonidae; genus Bufo; species Bufo bufo. The sequence goes on from NC_053389.1 coordinate 706,816,961, forward strand.
ATGTTTCCACTCACCTCATGGAAACGCTTGCATCAAGCATGCCGAAACGAATTTTTTAAGTGATGAACAATAATGGCGGAGCTACTCATTACTGAGTTCATGTTTGGAAGTTGGATTTCTGTTTTGGGGGGGTTTATTTTTTTTTTGGATGTGTGGTCCTAAACTTTTGATCAGCTGAAAAACAGCCTGTTTCAGTTTATTTGTTGTTTTCATTAAATTGAATGCTCAAAAAATGTTTTGTCTCACTCCCATTTCTTCTTGTTGCATGTTGAAGCTCTACTTGGAACCTTGTTAAGATCCAGCCATGCTATATATGATTTTTTGCCATTTTTCAAGTGGTCTTAAACTTTTGATCAGGACTGTACTAGTGTGGACCACAGGGTCCCTGGCATGGGGTCCCCTTGCTCCATCTGGCGGCGTCTCCGCCGCCTTGGGGGATCATTATCATCATTAGATGATGAGGAGGACGCGGATGATAAGAGGAAAGTGGGGTCATCCTCGTCCTCACTGGGGCTCTCGGAGTCGGATGCAAGCAGGGAGTATGCCTCCTCGGCCGAGAACTTCTGGCGGGCCATAAGGGAGTGTGTATTTAGTGTGCGTGTGTGTGGGGGGGACGGATGTTCACGCTCACTACCCTAACCCACCCTAAACCTAACAGAAAAAATAAATAAAACAAAATAAAAAAAATGAAAGCCTCAAAAATATGAAAAAAAAAAAGATTCAAACTTGCTGATCAGCGGTGGGGTGGGCGATGTGCTAACAGTGGCCGGACGCTAAGAGTGCCAGCCACAGTCAGCGCACGCACCGAAAAAAATGTGTATGAGGGGGGGGCAGAGGGGCAAGCTGCAGCACCCCTGGGGGGTCTAAGGTCGCACAGCTGAGTGTGCTGTGGACCCCTGACATCCGATCAGATCTCCCTGCCTAATCTAATCTTTCCTGATGGACGGATGGGCTCCTCTCTCCTCTCTCCACGGAACCAGTGTGGAGGAGGAGAGCAGAGCTGGCGGAAGTTAACCCCAGCCCGCCTGTCCAGCCAATAGGATGCGATCCAGACAGGTGATGTCACCTCCACCTCTCAGGAGCTAAGGATGGTGATTGGTGGTGTATTATCACACCACCGATCACCATCCTATTCCGGGTTATTGGGAGACCCGAATGACCCGGAAACCCAGCAAAACGCAGGTCACAGGACCCCCCTCGGCATTGTCACAGAGTGCCTGCTGAATGATTTCAGCAGGCACTCTGTTCCGATCACCGCCACGCGGCGGTGATCGGAAATACACGGGGCGTACCTGTACAGGTACGCTCTGTGTCCGTAAGAGGTTAATATTGATGACCTATCCTCTGATGACCTATCAGTGTCTGGTCTGACACCTGGGACCCCTACCGATCAGCTGTTTGAGAAGGCACTGGCGCCCCTGTAAGCACCTCGGCCTTCTCCATGCTCACCAAGCACAATGCCTTACATTGTATAGCGGCTGTGTTTTGGTTTTAGCAGCTCAGCCTTGTTCATTTCTATGGGGCTGAGCTGCGCCTAGGCCATGTGACCAATGAACATTTCATCACATGGCCTAAGAAAAGCAAGATAAGGCTGTGGCTCTGCTGCAAGTGCCGCTGCCTTCTCAAACAGCTGAGCAGTGGGGTTCCTGGAGCACCCCCACCAATCGTATATGGATTACCTATCCAGAGGATAGATCATCAGCATTAAAGTCTTAGATAACCACTTTAAAGAGCAACTGTCAACATGATAATGGGATCTAGATAATGGGATCTATGATGAGCCCTTTCTCTCTGCAATTGATGTCACCAATGCAGAGAAATTCTTGCTTTTAGTTACATATAAATGAGGTGCTCGGAGCACCATTTCACCTTGGCCTCTCCTCATTGCCATTTTCCCTCCCAGTGAGGTTGACAGGGCTAGGCATCCTCACTTCTCCAATGCCTAGCCCTGAAATTTCACACATGGGATGGCAGCAGTATTATTGGCAGTTAATATCTCAGAGCAGGAACGATCACATTAGATCTTCACTGCATTGGTTCATGTATGAGAGTTCAGGGTAGGGCATCAGAGCAGTGAGTACATCTGGGCCTGTCAATATTGCTGGGAGAGGGAATGGTAACAGGGAGAGGCAGAGGTAAAGTTGTGCTCTGTGGGTCTAGGCTAGCCCCTTGGTGCTCCAAGCACCTTATTTAACTAAAAATAAGAATTTGTCTGCATCGGCAATACTGATTGCAAAGAAAAAGTGTTCATTTTAGTCACCATGATCAACCCTACCTGGCAGTATACCTGATTTAATAGGGTTTATCATGGTGACAGACAAATGCTCTTTAAATAGTTATTTTATTTAATTTAATCCCTGTTCCTAAGCCAGTAAAACGGGATAAGATGCTGAAGATTCTGTAATATGTTTCTACAGCTACTGTAGGAAGCTGCAGTGACAAATCATTTAATGATTTAGTTTGAGAGGAAATTAAATATTTTCCCCTAGGTAAAGAACACATGTATACCTAAGGAAGTTGGGTTCACAGCAAGGTTCTCAATTACCAAATATATTACTCTTTTCTGGAGAATAAAAGAAAATAACAGAAATAACAACCCAGAAGATTGATAATAGACAATACTTTGGAACTGTTAGCAGTTTATACATGGCTCAGTCTAGGATTCCTCATCTGGAATTTTCTTGTCATATTTTATCTTTTTGCTATTTATCATTTAAAACCAGTGAAAAAGTAGCAACACTCTCTATGTCCATTTTATCAGTCTATTCTGAAGCCAGGTTATGGGCAACATACCACTAAGAAAAAGAAACTAAAAAAATAATGACATAGTGTTAAATAACCAACATACATTCAGTTGTTGTCATTCATTGGTTGAGGGTGTTACAACAGGGGTGTTCCCAAGAATCTTTACAAAACCTATCAAGCTATTAACCTATGTATTCCCTGTGCGTGAAGTAATGGGTAAGAGCCAATATACGTTATGAGAATATGAAAAATATTTCCATCAGAATTGTTCATCCTTTATGGTTGTCATAAATATTGGACATTTTTTGGGCAGACCTGTAACATTTTGATGGTAATGCTGAAAGTCTGATGTTTATGGTAAGCTATAGTTATTAGATTGTCAATGGAGTCCACCAAAGAGGGCAGGGTTTGCCAAATAATAATTAGAATATATGGCACTGCATATATATTTGGTTAGAATATATATACACTGCTCATTGTGAAATCCTAACTTATTCCATCTATGGCGTGTCAGAGAAAACTTATTTTTAAAGTGAGGAATGCACAGAAAGAAGAGTCCTAGCCATGAGAAGAGTCCACTGCGGGACTTTTCTCTGTTCCACATGGCTTGATTGATAAGTTTTCTCAATATTCATGACCTGCCACCTCCATCCACCTCTCCCTATACATGCTGTTGTGGAAAAATGTTTCATTCAGCAACAGGGGGGAAAGGACTCCATACTCTGTTCTAGTGTTGAGCGTGAATATTTGAATAGCAAATTTTTATCGCGTATATCGGCACTTTCGAGACTTATATATATATATATATATATATATATATATATATATATATATAGCGCTATATATTCGTAAAATCGAATATTTTTTTTATTTTATTTTTATAACAGAGTACACATCAGGTGATCATCCCTCCCTTCTTCTAGCTGGTGGGCCAATGAGAAGGCTTTGTCATAGCTTAGCAACATCCCTAGCAGTCAATAAAAAAGTTGCCTACCCCTTACTCGCAAGCACAAATATATTGGAGCACTCTATCTGCATATAAAGATATTATAATGTTCAGCTGTGCCAACATTTTCTCCAGTCTCAGGAAACTTATACCAGCTTGAAAAATGTAGCATAAGTGACCCACGCCTGTATTTTGCACGCATTACGCGAATATAACAAAAATATAATCTCGAATTCTCGAATTCGCAAATATATGATGAATATTCTACTAAATATTTGCAAAATATCGGGAATACAAATATTGCCCCTGCCGCTCATCACTACTCTGTTCATGCTGCCCCTAAAAAAAGTGTGATTTTACAGAAACTAAATTTAAAAAAAGTAACACACCGCTGTAATCAAGGCACCTGTCACTACTTTATGTTGTTAATATATGAGCACAAACCTGGTGACAGAATCCCTTTAAAATTAGGCTTTCTTTGCACAGAAGTTAAGGGTTTGAATTAAAAGGAGGGCAGAATCTGCATTGAGTTCATATGTTCCTCTGTGTTTTTTCCTCTGGGTAGTAGCAAAAATGGAAAGCATTTAGCACTGCTAAAATTAAATACAAATACTTTATTTAGGACACATAAAACATTTTTGCCTTGGTCACTTGGACTTTAAACATTTTTCTGTCCTAAATAAAGTTTTTGGATTTTGCTCCTGAGTGCTGGATGTCTTCTACCTTTGCAAGGGACTTTGTACCTGGGAGCCAACACTATTCGTCCATGCGCTGAGACTTTTTTCAAACTTTAAGGAGGACAAGGAGGGGCAGACTGGCCACAGACTCAACAGAGCAATGTACTTGTGGGTCAATGTCAAGTGGGCCAACTGAGTCCTCCTTATGGCTGCAGTCCAGCTACACTACAATCTGATGTTCTCAGCATTAATTAATGCTAAGAGCATCAGGTACTTATGCACTTGGCTGGTGGCCGCAAATCCCCTCATGAATTTAACTATATCGCCATCCTCGGGACAGTGATACAGTTGAATACTTCAGTGGGGGAGGCAGTATTTTGTTCCTCACTGTGGTATTCAGTTCTGCTGGAGCATTATTTTGTGCTGCACTAAGGTATTGTTGACCCTGACAATTTGGCCCCTCTACCACGTTTTTGTTTTCCAGGACCAATTTAAGTTCCTAGTCTGCTCCTGAGGACTTGGTGAGCTTAGCCACACTTATGTCCACTTATGTGCTCTGAGTACTCTAGTTTCTCACACATTTCAAAGATTGATAGATTATATGGCTTCTAGGATCTGAGTTTAGAAAGTGTGGTAATGACTGGCTATAGGGACTAAGGGGAGGTCTACACAGCGACCTAGGTCATGCGACAGGTGTCGCACACAAGTATCACAGTATAGCACTGAGCCATAGAAATAAATGTGACTCGCAGGTTTACTGCCACCGCAACTCCGGAATGGCAAAAATCCAACCCTTCTATATTTTTTGCAATTTTTGGGTTGTGGCAAACATGCAAGTTGTGCTGTAACCCTATTAATTTCTAAGGCTGTGCTGCTACACTGTGATACTTGTGTGATTTGGTACACAGCTGTGACTGTATGGATTATAGTTACAGTACCTCACATAACATAGTATTTCTATGGCTGAGCATTGGGATTCTTTAATGAACCATATGTATTATAACACTATATTCCCATAAATTTATCTTTATCCCATAAATGACTGTCTAGTGTACATATAAATGGCAACCATTCTTTCAAACGTTTTAAAAACTTCTAAATTAGAGCCCTTAATTGATAGTTCTTACTGAGCCGAGTGAAGTTTCATAATATTAAATCTATTTGCGCAAAGTATGATATACAATATAGTTGAAATACTATAATTACGCTCTATATTACACACAATCATGACTCTTAATATATACAATAAATCTATTTTCTTAATACGATGCCAAAGGCAAAAGCATAATTTAACTTGTTCTCTGCTTGTAAAGCTTGCCGTGAATGCAGTAATGAAATAAACCACACAAGACCATTAGAAATTCCAGTAATGATTTGACTTTTTGTCATATATTTGCCCTCAGCTATTTCATTTATGTTTGGATGTTTTCCAGTATAGCTGTATCTTACTTCCCCGTTACTACATAGAGAGGATCAAAGACAAAATGCCAACCCACCACAGATCCACACATGATCAACAAACAAATTATTCTAGAAAATGAAACAACCTGTCCATAATCTGAAACATTTTAAAGGTTTTTCTGCATTTTCATTTTTTTTACCAAATAAAATCAATAAAGCTTTGAAGATTTAATCTACGTTTGTTTGGTTAAAACTGTACAAAGTTAGAATTAATGTCTTAGAACTGATGAGAGTATTAACAAGTAGTTTGTAAAATTGATGGAATTGAAAGCCCCTTTGCCTGTCTGGACAGAATGTACGCAGATATATTTGTCTTTAATTAAAATGTAGCATGATATCACAGTTCTCACATTTTGTGCCGTTACATTATTACAACAAATGCAATTCTGATAAAGTTGTATATTTTGATTAGCCAATCATAATAGTAATATAGAAATTAAAGAAATTGTCTCCTTTTTATGATGCCTTGTTCACGTGTTCTTTGCACATAAGGGCATCATAAAAGGGATTTCATAGCTCAGGAGAGAACATACATGACATTTTATGGATTGGATTTCAAAATATCCAAGTACTTTGTCCCAACTGAGGCAAGCAAAAGATGAGTATGTCATAGGTGTCTAGCATTGGCTTATTCTTCTATCCTAACTGAAATGACCAGGTGATAAATCGGTCAACAGTTATTTCAGGTTGCCAACTAGAAAAGAGCGAAATCCTTAAAGTTCGATTCAGGTCCAATTCAACCAAAGCGACCATCCCAGGTCCAAATAAATTCAAACCGAATAGAATGTGCTATGTCTGCCTAGTAAAAGTGTCTCTCTCACTCTCTCCTCTCCTTGGATTGAATTTCTGAGTTTAAGAATCAATTCTCTCATCTCTTCGCAAAGTTTCTTTTTTTCTGGACAACTTATCAAAAAGTTATGGACCACTAACATTTTTACAGACACATTTTAAAACCATAATAAATCATAAATCATAAGTAATATTTGTCTGTAGCTCACAATACTGATATAAACACATGAAAATGATGAGAATTACAATAACCTGCAAACCTGCACAAGCTCCTTAAAAAAGTGCCCTATTTTCAGAGACTATTGAGGAATTTACAGATGGTTGGTAACCTTGATGACCATGTTAAGTCTTTTCTAAACATGATTGTGAATCCCAGCCATGCTTGGGAGTGCTATTGTTGTTTGTGAAAAAGGAATGTAGATTTTCATAAGGTTTTGGGGGCAGATTTTTTGTAACTTAAATGAGTAAAATCTGTAGAATGTCTTATAGTCTGATTTCTTTTTCCTGTCAAGTTTTGATGAGATTTTGAAAATTCCTTTTCACTTGGTGGGATATAACTGTATCCTGAGAACACATACCTGAGGTAGTGATGAGCGTCATGGGCAATATTCGAATTCGAGATATTTCGAGAATTTTGGAACAAATATTCACCATAAATTAGCAAATTCGAGAATTTGTGATCTCCAGTAATTTTTTTCTTGATTGTGAAAATCAGCAATCAGAAAATTTGCGATAAAAATATTTGCAATATGAAAATTTGCAATCAACACTACTCCTAAAGTCAAAGATATTGCAGCCTTCTCATTGGTCCACAAGCAAGAAGCAGTGAGGGATCATGGGTACTGATGAAATTTTTTTTTATATTTGCGATTACAAATATATAGCACTATATTCTAGATATCCTCGAGTTTTCGAAGTGCTAATATTCGCGATAAATACATAGGCTGAGCATTAACATATTAACATATTAGCACCATATGAAGTGTTTTTCTGATCTGTTATAGGTTTAACAAATATGGTCTTAAGTTCTATGATGCATGTTCTTTGTTAGTACAGGTTTTGAATATCTGGAGTCTACAATGAGAAATGTCTTAAAAGCAAAGCAAGCAGTATCAATAATATCTATAATTCATATCATATGCTATATAACAACTGCAGCACTCGAGCAAAATGCAAGATTCCTACCACAATGCTAAAATATGACTAAAATTCAGTCATCACTCTCAGTGATGACATGCTGTCATTTGAATTGTTGCTCACTTAGTATGCAATGTATTTGCGAATTGCAGTCACCAAATACTTATTGAACTATAAAATATGACTAAAACCCAGTAATAAATTGGGATCACTTTTATTGAAGAACTGATGTGTAAAGTGATCAGCCACTACTGCTCCATGAGGAAGTTTTTTCTATGGATCTGCAGAAAAATGTGTTAATGGAGTTTGCTTTATTTAATGCTCTCCATCAGGATTTCTTGGGTAACCACTCTTGTTGCCTGAAGCCAAATAAAAAAAAAAATCATATAATCAAAATGGAGCTGAAGGCTGACGTTTTGTGACAGACCAATGATAGGTGCTAATCACAGTGCTGGCTATTTTTATGTTGCCCTGTAACTCTGTACACACCAAATCAAAGGAAGAAGTGCTAACTTCAATCAAATAAAGTGCTAAGAAAGGATGCATAATGTAAAACAAAAGGTGTGTAATCAGATCTGCCACTGCTTGATAGAATGACAGACATCTTCAATGTAGGAGCCGGAACAGGACTGGGAAATGAATAAAAACTAAGACATTTGACAGGAAGGGAGGTGGGGTGAAGTGATTCATTGATACCAGGGGTTGTATTACTGTACTTGCTTGACCCAGCAAGAAGAATCACAGTTATAGTGGGTTTACAAGGGAAAAGGATCAACCAATTATCGGGATGGAAGCGTCAACTGGCTACTCGTTCAGTGAGGGTGAAGCACTGCATTTTCATATAGCAATCACCCCAACAGTATGAGGACAAGCAATCAATTCTGCAATTACTCACCCTCATACAGCTGCATCATTTCTGGGCAGCAATATGATGTTTAGATAGCACAATCTGCTGCCCAGAAACTTAGATGTCTGCAGAGCAGACAGTTTCACCCGAAGAACAAGCATTTCACCTTTCATCTACCCGACTATCGGGCCATGTTCAAACCCAAGCCCTTCATTAGTCTCATCTCCTGATGTTATCACTGTCCTGAGAATTGCAGCACACAGCTTCTTTCGTCTGCAGTATATGACATTTATTAGTGTTACATCACATGGGATTTATGATCCAGTTACATTTCAGAAGAAAAATAGTCACATACACTAGATTTGGTGACTGGACGTTTCGGCCTATCAAGGCCTTCCTCAGCGGTCTATTATCTTAGTCTGAATGCTTGTATTCAATGGCGCCGTATCACAGGACCCTGTGATCCAGCGCTATTGAATACAAGCAGTCACACTAAGATAATAGACCGCTGAGGAAGGCCTTGATAGGCCGAAACGCCCGGTCACCAAATCTAGTGTATGTGACTATTTTTCTTCTGAAATGTAACTGGATCATAAATCCCATGTGATGTAACACTAATAAATGTCATATACTGCAGACGAATGAAGCTGTGTGCTGCAATTCTCAGGACAGTGATAACATCAGGAGATGAGAGTAATGAAGGGCTTGGCTACGACTTACAAGTCCTTGCTGGCACTGGCAATAATAGTGTGCGGTGCTCTACCTCTACAACATCACTGTCCTGAGAGACCCCAGCACAAGAGGTGTTTTCTTATACATTTTGTTTACAACATTATTAACAAATGGTGTCATGTGATGCTTAACTCGTTTTTCTATACACTGTGTTCCAATTTACATCTCTAGGCCTTCACGGAACCCAGCTTAGCATCTGTTTCCCTTATTGGCATAATATATTAGTAGCCAATCCTCCCAACGGGGACCTAATTCAAGTCCTCTCTGCTCAACCAAGAGACAACTTCTGTATCCAGATTACGTATATGGTTACAGTTGCTTACTAACTCCTATCATCATTAGGCATCTTTCATGCTCCCTACCACAAGCTGTCTCACTGCCTCCTTTCACACATAATCCACATGAATGCATCTCAATGCATATCCCATACCAGTTCATGGTGACTGAGGTGAAACATGGGGACTGGGGCAAGATTCTACCTGGAAGAAAGGTTTTGGGCCCATTATTTCCCAAACCTTTACTCAGTATTTATGGATATCCTAAACCACATCATTATTAATTTATACCATAAGTTTTACATGAATTATTTTATTCCTACTGCATATAATGAAATATTAATATTCATATAATGAAACAATCAATAATATTTTCTCACACCCTCGTACACACTTTTGGTTGTAGGCCTACATGCTAAGTCAGATGTATGGGTAGCACAGTACTTCTCAATCTTTTTATAATTAAGCGTCCCCTGGAATACATTTTTGTACCCTACGGAACTCTCACCAACACGGGTCAGTCACTGTATTACACATATTACTGTACACAGAGAATGTCATTGCTCAAACAATGCACGCACCCTTCTCAAACTCCTTCCTATTGGAGAATGGGATAAAACTCCTGGTGCTAGGGTACCTAGAGGAAAACCCATGCAGATTTTGTGCCGATTAGTTAAAAAAAATCCTTCTTTTCAGCACCTACTGTAGTTCGTCAGCATGTAACTAGTTTACAGTTGTACATACTCATGCAGGGCCAAACTACCTATATCAAAACAGGGCTAACCTGTGCATCTCCTATGATAATGAAAGCAGTTCTAGAAGCTGGCAACCTTATATGAAGGTGATAGTAGAATGGCCCAAACTATTAGGCTTAAAAAATGTTGAGGGTTTATGTCACAAACCATTAGTCCTTGATGATAAATGTTCTTTATAGCAGGAGAGTGTGGCCTTCCTAATTATTTTATCTGGTGGGCACAAGGGTAACATTATTCACATGGGGTGTGGATGAGTATTAAAATATGCTGACCCCAGAATAGAGATGAGTGAATTTATTCTAAATTTTAAAATTTTACAGATTTTTCTTTTTTTAACTAACTTGAATTTTTTCTGAAACCACTCGGCAGAGAAAGAGAGAGATATATATAGAGAAAGGAATGAAGGGAAGAAGGGAAATGGAAATCTGGGGAGTAACGCTTTGCATTCCACATTGTCTGGGAGTGTTTACTGTACGTCTAATCGGAAACTAGGTGGGCAGGGTGTCTGTCCTAAGTTTTGCTATAGCATCTGTGTACACCCCTGCACCTAGTAGCCAGATTTACAGTAAGAAAGAAGAATAATGTAATAATGGTAAAATAAAATGAGACAAAGGTGGAAATAAAAAAGGACATGATGGGGATACTGAAGGTCCCAATTAAAATTATGCATTGAATATTAGTATATCTGACTTTATCACTGCTCTGGAAGGTGACTGACCTCTATCATACAGCTTTGTACCATCAGATAGTGAGGGGTAATTGTCTGGAGACCCATGGAACTAGCACATTAGTCTGCATCTCTTCTGAGTATAGAGGTGAATTTATATATTATTGTACCACTTTTGGTCAGTATCTTGCAAATGATATGGACTAATACTTGGCTGCGGGGTATAGATTTACCTTTTTTCTTCCACATTTAAATTCTCTTGGACTATGCATTTTAATATGTACTATTTAAAGGAAATAGAAATGTGTCACCAAATTGATATCTGCCAATTAAAACCAGATAGTAACACATCTCCTTTTCTTCTAATGTTTTTATTTTCTGATTGTATATTTCTTTATTATTTTTCCTGAACATTAATATGAGGACGGCCATCTTGCCTGAGCTTTTCTTAGCAGCATTTAGAGAGCATTAAGAAGATTGCTTTATGGCAGCCCCATGGGATATAGACACAATGGTCTGGAGGGGACCTCACTGACTTCTATGGGGGAGTTTTCTAGGCTTGTTCTGTGACCTGTGCAGATGTCATTGTACAAGTAAATAAAAGATACCGTATATACTTGAGTATAAGACGAGTTTTTTGGCACATATTTTTGTGCTCAAAAAGCCCCCTCGTCTTATACTCGAGTCTAGGTCTGTATTATGGCAACTTACATTGCCATAATACAGACCATGACATGTTGGGGGCCGGAGAAGCTGTTACTTACCTTTACAGCTGCTCCGGTCAGCTCCCAGCACGTCCGCGCGGCACCTCTGTTAAGCTCCTAGTGTAAATCTCGCGAGACACGCGGGCCGCGAGATTTACACTGGGAGCAGACCGCGAGATTTACACCGGCAGTAAGTACCAGCCCCTGCACAGCCTTCTTCTTTCTGGTCTACTTCTGGTCACCTCAGATCTGCCTGGAGATCCATGATGGGGAGAAGCGTGCAACACGCAGGTAACGGATGTAGTCACCACAGTGACAGAGAAGGCCAGGACAGCCTGTGTGTATGTGGCCTCCAGTATGAGGTTTGACCCTTCATGTCGTGCCTATAGCAGCTGACAAGGCCCCCCTACACTCTGCATTATAGCTGCATTTCCCACCCTAGTCTTATACTCGAGTCAATAATTTTTCCCATTTTTTGGGGGAGCCTCGGCTTATATTCGGGTCGGCTTATACTCGAGTATATACGGTAAGCCTTGACAATCACCTACTGTGAATGGTGGATCCTTATCTGGACACAGAGATGATATCATTACAGGCAGGATTAGAATGACAGATAAGCTAGTAACTGCAGTAAAGTGATCTGTACAAAAGTGGCGCATATTATTAGGTTTAACGGCAAGTGCAGGAATTTATGTTTTTTGTTTAAATACAGATATTGACTTGGAAAATTTAAATTATTATCAAAAATTCTGGGGTCCTCTAACCACAGCTCTCCCCGCTCAGTTCTCATTATAGGTGCGGGTCCCAGCAGTGGGACCCGCACCTATCAGACAATAGGGGCATATCCTATTGATATGCCCACATTGTCTTAGATGGGAATACCCCTTTAAATCCTGATTTTGGCAATTGGGACTGGTAGATATGGGTGCAGAAAGTAGCTATATAAAAAAACAACATAAAACATAACAGAGAAGGCAAAGGAAATGGTTTACTGTGGTTTTCAAAAATCAAGCAATGACCTACAAAATATATATGGCTTTTGGGCTCATAAAAGACCAGCTTTATGAAAAAGTCCATACTGACCTCTTAAATTCCCATTCATTCTAGTTCCACTGATCAAGTCTACATATTGTTTGCGGACACAATGACGAGCATAATATTGACCAGCCAATCAATGGCCGCAGCAAGTATGTGCTACCCTTACTGACATGGCTGCTGTGGTCAGTGATTGACTGGAGGGGTCTCATGTTGATACAGCATATCATTGCTTCAGCGAGTCAAGCACATACCAGCCAGGGGGCCATTTGACTGGAGGCAATAAAGTAAAGGGGGTTTAACAAGAGAATTTTTAATTACGTTATCATATAGATAGCTTCTTCTGAATGCCTCCGTAGTCAGAATCCTCAGCATTTGTTTCATATGCTAGTTCAACACCTCGCTGAAGACTAAATGGCCTTGCATCCATAGGCAGCAATTTACTGTATCTCTATTGATTTGTATGATTTTGTACATGAAAAGTTCTGCATTATTTAATTACCTCTAAGATATGATATATATCGTGTTTTACCAGCTTAACTGAAACCTGATGATCAAAAGGTTGGACAAATCCTGATACTTGGACACAATAAGACAGCAGATTCAGCTGTGTGCACCCTACAGGGAACTGTCTTAACAAATTTTTTACTTTCTTTATCATCGCCTGCAGGTCTTTCTTCTCATCACTGAATCACCATGTAACTAAGTGTCAGGAAATGCCAACCATACGGAGAACAAATGTAGCTGGATATAATAAACATAGAGAATGGATATGACATGTATCAGCTGCGAGGAAAACTCTTTGTCTATTTTATTTAATTATACACTGTTTTTTGTAAAACACTGCAATTAGTAATACGATAAAAAAAAGTTTTAGTTTAATTAGATGAGAAGCTATATCATACTTATTAAATGCGATCTGGAATAATTAGCAATTATAATGTCTAATTATATTTTTTTACTGTTTCTTTTAAAATGTTCAGCGACACACATTCACTAATAGATACATATGTAAAAATAAGTATTAGAAAACAGTACGCAAGATAAAAAAAAATTGAATGCAGGGGGTTATTCCATAGTCCAAGGCTGTGATACATATTTAACTGGCAATACTGGAAGTAAGCCTATATGCTTCATTCTTCTCCAATTAGCGGGTTATTCCTATAAAAGATGAATCTGCAGTGGCAAAATACTTTATTTTAGGGCAGAGGTGTAACCATGCTTACCTTACCCTTGGCAAAGAGACAGTTTGTCCACCCACAAAAAACTAGCTCCCAATGGCTTAGGTAGGTTTAGCATAGGACCCGCCTGACCTGAGACCACCTTGGCGCTTGGTAGGCAGGCACAGATGTGTTTTGATCAAAATATATTGGCTAAGTGTCTCAGATTTTATCATATCAGAGTGAGGACTTTGTCCATATATAATGCTTGCATCTACTTTACTAAGTGCAGTATTATCTTATTTCTGTGATTTTCTTCAATAATATGGCCAGTGACATCCGCAAATTTATATATCATATTGTGCAGGATGTTTTAATCTTTGTTTTTTCTGTGATTTTTTTTTTGTCTTTGTAGTATTTGCTTGATGGAGTGGCACCTTCAAGTATGAATGCGCACCTATTTTATCTTGGGAGTGGCATTCCTCTGCACTTTTGCCCTTCCTATCCAATAGATCGCCTTGATTAGGTGGTACATATAGGTGTGCCTGCTCCTCCTCCCATTGGTTGCTTGACGCACATGGTGGTGACTAGGAGCAGCACACCATATGTGCGAGGTCTGCGCTTCTGAACATAGAAGCCCAATGGCTTAGGTAGGTTTAGTGTAGGACCCGCCTGACCTGAGACCATCTTGACGCTTGGTAGGCCGGCACAGATGTGTTTTGATCAAAATATATTGGCTAAGTGTCTCAGATATTATTATATCAGAGTGGAGACTTTGTCCATATATAATGCTTGCATCTACTTTACTAAGTGCATTATTATCTTATTTCTGTGATTTTCATCACTACTGGAAGTAAGGCTATATGCTTCATTCTTCTCCAATTAGCGGGTTATTCCTATCAAACATGAATCTGCAGTGGCAAAATACTTTATTTTAGGGCAGAGGTATAACCATGCTTACCTTACCCTTGACAAAGAGACAGTTTGTCCACCCACTAAAAACTAGCTCCTCCAATATAATGCAACATTTTTACATTTGTTTATTTAAAGAGGACTCTTCATGGGATTATGGGTTACAAACTTACCATATGGAAGCATAAACCCGTAATGCTATCACCACTGTGTCTAGATAAGGATCCACCATTCACAGTAGGTGATTGTCAAAGCTTATCTTTTCTTTCCTTTTACAATGAACTCTGCACAGGTCATAGAACTTGCCTAGAAAACTCCCCCATAGAAGTCAGTGAGGTCCCCTCCAAACCATTGTGTCTATAGCCCATGGGGCTGCCGTAAAGCAATCTTCTTAATGCTTTCTAAACCCTGTTAAGAACAGCTCAGGCAAGATGGCCGTTCCCATAATAATGTTCAGCAAAAAGAATAAAGAAATATACAATCAGAAAATAAAAACATTAGAAAAAAAGGAGATGTGTTATTATCTGGTTTTAATTGGCAGATATCAATTTGGTGACACATTTCCATTTCCTTTAAATAGTACATATTAAAATGCATAGTCCAGGCATGGCCAACCTGCGGCTCTCCAGCTGTTGTAAAACTAAGACTCCCACCATGCCCTGCTGTAAGCTGATAGCTGTAGGTACTGTAGAGTGGGCATGCTGGGAGTTGTAGTTTTGCAACAGCTGGAGAGCCTCAGGTTGGCCATCCTTGCCATAGTCCAAGAGAATGTAAATGTGGAATAAAAGGTAAATCTATACCGCACAGTCAAGTATTACTCCAAACCATTTGATGATACTGACCAAAAGTGGTACAATAATATATTAATTCACCTCTATACTAATGTACTAGTTCCATGGGTCTCAAGACAATTACCCCTCATTATCTGATGGTCCAAAGGTATATGATAGAGGTCAGTCACCTTCCAGAGCAGTGATAATGTCAGATATACTAATATTCAATACATAATTTGGGCCGTCTTTTTCTCCTTTACCTTCAGTATCCCCATCATATCCTTTTTTCCCCTCCTTTGTCTCATTTTATTTTATAACCATTATTACATTATTCTTGTTTCTTACTGTAAATCTGGCTACTAGGTGCAGGGGTGTACACAGACCCCATTGAATTCCATAGCAAAACATAGGACTGGCACCCTTCCCACCTAGTTTCTGACTACACGTGCATTAAATACTCCCAGCCAACGTGGAATGCAAAGCGTTACTCCCCAGATTTCCATTGGTTGTGATTACTAGAAAGGACGGACCCTACGGATGGCAGCACTTTTTTTTTCTAAAATACCCCTCTCTTCCGACGCTGTCCCCCCCCCCGCTGTTTTTTGCACCTCATATGTTAATTTCGGTACAAGGAGTAGGAGTCGGCTGGGTTTCTCAATGGGGGGTCTCCTTCTCCCGGCTGTAGCGCGGTCAAATCACAGCGGAGAGCATCACAGCCAGGGAGAAAAAAGAGCTAACCTTCTCCCTGGCTGGGAGAAGGAGACGCCTACCGGCCGACTCCTCCTCTCTGTACCAATACTCTAAATTAACATATGAGGTGCCAAAAACAACAGGGAGGGGGACACAGTACCAGAATGGAGTGGTATTTTAGGGGGAAAAAAGTGCTGACATCTGTAGGGGGTGCCCTATCTGGTAAGCATACCAGTTTTTAACCCCTAATCCCATGAAAGGTCCTTTTTGTTGTGCATGCAGTATGTACTGATGACCTATCCTCAGGATAGAAATAAGAAGGATGCAGCCAGCGCCTATTTATTTTCCATTAATACTCAAAAAAAAAAGGAACGTTTCGGCTAATTACAAGCCTTTCTCAAGCCTGTTTTTATGTATTGACGGGAGTAAATATGGAAGTTTGAAGACACTGGCTGTATCCTTCTTATTTCTACAGACTGCAGCAGTGATGAGTCTGACCACTAGTAGCCTTGCATCTGACATCAAAAGACATTGGGCATCCATCAGCTGTTTGAAGAGGAGGCGGCGCTTCATGCGAACAGTACTTCCTCTTCATTACACCACCTGCCATCTCTGAAGTTTTGGTGGCTCAATGTAATTACAAGTACTTGCTCCATTGACTTGAATAAAGCGAGTACTTATAATTACACTGAACCGCCACCTCAAGGGAGACAACATAAAGTGTAATGCACATTGAACCCTTCCTCCTCTTCAAACAGCTGATTTGCAGGAGTGCTCAGTGTCGAACCCCTGCCAATCAGATATTGATGACCTATCCTGAAAATGGAAAAAAAACATAAGTATGAGAGCAGCACCACCATTCCCTCCAGACCTCCTCTAGGAATGCATACGCCAGTCAGCAGCCGGAAATCCACAATGACTACTCCACATTAATAGCTCAAAAACAAAGTTGGCAGCAGCATTTCCTCCATGATTCTTTATTCATAGTGGATCCATCAAAAAGTACAAAGTGCAAAAATAATGTAAAGTTTTGACTAATACATAGTCTTGAGAAAGGCATGAGAAAGACTATGTGGCACATTTATTAAGACCAGCGTTTTAGACGCCGGTCTTAAAAAAGGCCCTGCATTAGCAAAGGATCTGCCAAAGTTAAGAAGAGGCGCAGGCCTCTCAATAACTTCAGCGTATTCAGCGCCAGTTGTAAATGAAAAACGCCTAAAACTGGCTTATGCCCTCAATTTTAGACCTGGCGTGAAAGGGGCGAAGTCGCAGATAGCGGTGCAACTAACCATTGATCCACCATCTGCACCTGAAATACAACTAATTTAGGTGCATTTCAATATAGTAAATGACCCCCTATGTATTAGTAGAAACGTTGCACTATTTTTGCACTTTGTGGTTTTTGATGGACCGGCTATGAATAAAGAATCATGGAGGATATGCTGCCGTCAACTTTGTTTTTGAGCTATCCTCATCAATATACACTGCCTGAAATGTGTTTTAGTTCTGATTCTATCAATACAGCCATCAAATTTAATTCTGAATGAATTTCCACCCAAATCTCAGTTGCCCTGAAAACTTGTGTATGACATTCTAGGGTCTCCTAGTACTGTATCCAATCCTTTTCTTGCACTTTAACAGCAAGACAGCAGTAGTAATCTCAAAGTGATAGCACCATATATCCCTGTGGGTAAATGGATTGTAGACAGTGGTAACAAACATCCTATTTAAAAAGCATACTGCACTGTTGAAATCTTTATGCATTTTAAAATTTAAGAAATGTCCAAAAATTCTCCTTTTGTGGTGGAAGAAGCCTGCTAGTGTTTAAACACACAGAGGTAAAGAAAGAAGTAATGGCTTGTTTTTAACAAGGGGTCCAAAAATATTCCCATTTTAGGAAGTAGCAACGGGTTTGTTATCTTAAAGAAAATATTTTGTTTGGAAAGTGGAGAAGCAGTGACGTTAGATTTTTTTTTTTTAATAAGGTCAGTTGGACAGCGTCTACTACATTATATAGTCAGTGACTGTGACACAGACCAATACGTCAGAGGGCACTATATCAGCAACAGGATTAGCAATGCAAAAGATTTGCTTAAATTTTTACAAGTGTGATGATTGGCAGAGGACAACTTTATTCATTTGGGTGTGACAACCCCACCTGCAGCACTGAGATTACACTAGAGGCTGCACAAGCCAATACAGTGAGAGCAAAGTGGGCGACTGTTATAACCATTTCCATAACGACACTGAAAGTTTTATGGATAGCTGGACAGATCTACTGAATTCAGTTTTGGGGAAGGCACAGAAATGCGCCATAATTACCACAACTAATTGGTACAGCAGCAAATGCACCACCAGCAACTTAGCCAGGTGGGAGTTCAGCTTGTATGAAAGCAAATTGCTGGTCACCAATAGATTTTTCATGACAGCATATTCCATTATTTATGTCTCACGATGGAGCGGAAGGCTAGGAGGAGGAGTTTGAGCTGGAGAAGATGATCACAAGAACACTGCACTACATGGAGATGTGGTCTGGGTGCCACAAAGATGACCGGGAGAAGAAGGACATACTTGTTCCAGTTCGGAATGCTGGCGAGTTCTATTTTCCCACAGGATTTGGTGATGTTTCCTCATGTGATGTAATGGAGCCCTGGTACCACTCTTTTTGTTTGAAATCCCATTACTTATTTTCATCCTGCAGATCTTGGACATGGCAGCGATTTTGTGTTGTGGCCTTGTGGAGAGGTGACCACAATAGAAGCAGATCTGGCCCTGCCAATCATTTTATCATCATGGGCTATTTGGTTGCTTCATGATGCTCTGTATTTGAACTGAATGCCACCATCACTACCACTGCACCTACTGCCAACACAACGGTACATATTTACTGCCATCACCACCCCTACCATAACAGTTATGCATGGAGTCGCCTGCCTCTGCCTTAACCTTCTCCTTATGACAATCCAGATGATGAAACTGACGCTTCTCACACAAGTCATAAATAGGAAAATTATTTTAAATATCCTCCATAGAGCATGGGAACAGGAAGGGGAAGTGAAGACAAAGTTGAGATAAGTCTGTGAAGGTTCTCATTTATCCAGGTCATGGTATATCTGTAAAGAATAAATCAAGGCAACTGGACTTACTGTAGATTTCTTGAAAACGTTTCACTCGTTCTTCCAACGAGCTTTCTCAATTCTGAGTGACTGTACAAGAATTCCCAGAGAATTCTTGTACAGTGACTCAGAATTGAGAAAGCTCGTTGGAAGAACGAGTGAAACGTTTTCAAGAAATCTACAGTAAGTCCAGTTGCCTTGATTTATTCTTTACAGATATAAAGTTGAGATAAGTGAAAGGCTTCTCTGGTGCTGAAAGGAGGAGGAGCAGGAGGAATCTTGTGACCGCCTGGCTCCAAGGCACAGTGTCAGACTCATCATCCTGCTGTGAATGAGCCACTTACACTGAAAGTCAATGGGAGGGAGGCGGATCCGTTTTCAATTGCACCGTATTGTGTCAGTGAAAACGGATCTGTCCCCATTGACTTACATTGTAAGTCAGGACGGATCCGTTTGGCTCCGCATCGTCAGGCGGACATCAAAACGCTGCAAGCAGCATTTTGGTGTCCGCCTCCAGAGCGGAATGGAGGCTGAACTGAGGCAAACTGATGCATTCTGAACGGATCCTTATCCATTCAGAATGCATTGGGGCTAAACTGATCAGTTTTGGGCCGCTTGTGAGAGCACTGAAACGGATCTCACAAGCAGACCCAGAAACGCCAGTGTGAAAGTAACATAGTACATAAGGCCGAAAAAAGACATTTGTCCATCCAGTTCGGCCTGTTATCCTGCAAATTGATCCAGAGGAAGGCAAAAAAAAAAACCTGTGAGGTAGAAGCCAATTTTCCCCACTTTAGGGGAATAAAAAATTCCTTCCCGACTCCAATCAGGCAATTAGAATAACTCCCTGGATCAACGACCCCTCTCTAGTAGCCATAGCCTGTAATATTATTACGCTCCAGAAATACATCCAGGCCCCTCTTGAATTCCTTTATTGTACTCACCATCACCACCTCCTCAGGCAGAGAGTTCCATAGTCTCACTGCTCTTACCGTAAAGAATCCTTTTCTATGTTTGTGTACAAACCTTCTTTCCTCCAGACGCAGAGGTTGTCCCCTCGTCACAGTCACAGTTCTGGGGATAAATAGATGATGGGATAGATCTCTATACTGACCCCTGATACATTTATACATATTAATTAGATCTCCCCTCAGTCGTCTTTTTTCTAAAGTGAATAACCCTAATTTTGATAATCTTTCAGGGTACTGTAGTTGCCCCATTCCAGTTATTACTTTAGTTGCCCTCCTCTGGACCCTCTCCAGCTCTGCTATGTCTGCCTTGTTTACAGGAGCCCAGAGCCTTAGTTATACACGGAAGCCTTAGTTATACACGGTAGAAAAATTGCAGGTGTTTTTTTTGTAATTAAAAAATGAGCAATTGTACACCCCCTTCTACAAAACATTCTGATATTGATGCACTGAAATGCTCTGAAGTGCTTAATTATATAAATTAGTAAAACTTAAACAGATTATTTTTTTAAAAGGGCAATTGTACAGCATTTACAGCAAAATGTATGCTATTGATGCTGGTGCTGGAGATGCTGGCAATATGCCTATAAAACACATATGTAATGTAGAAACTTAACACCTTCACGACTGCAATACGTTTATATACGTGATATTTGCACATGCCCCGTGCAGCTATCACGTCTATAAACGTCAAGCCAGCTCTTTAATCCAAGCGCTGCAAAGCGCTTGGATTAAAACTTCTGCCCCTGCAATGCTGCTGTCACGGACAGCATACAGTCCAGTAATGCCGGCAAGGGACCAATCAGAGTGGCCCCTTGCCGACAATCGATCCGATGTGCAGACTAACCAATCGGATCGCGGCAGTGAAAAAAATGCCGGTTTCAGGCTCTGATCTGCGCTCTGAGGTAGTGTCTGCGATCTGCGCTCTGAGGTAGTCTCTGTGGCCCCCGATCCGTGCCCCCTCCCTGTGCCCCCCGATCTGTGGGCCTTCAACACCCCCCTGTCTGCGCCTGCCCCTGATGCAGTAGTTCCCCCACCCGATCCATATTCATGTCTGCCCCTGATGCGGTCCGCCCCATGCATTCTACCCGTCCCTCCCACGCCAGCCTCCCTCACCCTCAATGTTAGCGGCCGTACCCCCCTCCCCCCCTTTCCAGCGCTGCCCCTGGTCCCCCTGCGGTGTGTGATGGCGGCGGCTCCATTCCTGCGAGTGTCAGCTCTATGCTGACACCCTGCTGTAACCCCATAGATGCCGCGGTTGCGGCATCCATGGGGTTAATAGAGGGAGGGAGCTCCCTCTCTCAACCATTGGGGCTGCAGCGCTGTGATGGCAGTGCCCGATGGTTTCCATAGCAACCGGACGCTTTGCAAAGGCGTCCAGTTGCCATGGCCAAGGCGTCCGGTGCTGCCACCTACAGGGCATCTAATAGTACACTGCTCAAAAAAATAAAGGGAACACTTAAACAACACAATGTAACTCCAAGTCAATCACACTTCTGTGAAATCAAACTGTCCACTTAGGAAGCAACACTGAGTGACAATCAATTTCACCTGCTGTTGTGCAAATGGGATAGACAACAGGTGGAAATTATAGGCAATTAGCAAGAAACCCCCAATAAAGGAGTGGTTCTGCAGGTGGTCACCACAGACCACTTCTCAGTCCCTATGCTTCCTGGCTGATGTTTTGGTCACTTTTGAATGCTGGCAGTGCTTTCACTCTAGTGGTAGCATGAGACGGAGTCTACAACCCACACAAGTGGCTCAGGTAGTGCAGCTTATCCAGGATGGCACATCAATGCGAGCTGTGGAAAGAAGGTTTGCTGTGTCTGTCAGCGTAGTGTCCAGAGCATGGAGGCGCTACCAGGAGACAGGCCAGTACATCAGGAGACGTGGAGGAGGCCGTAGGAGGGCAACAACCCAGCAGCAGGACCGCTACCTCTGCCTTTGTGCAAGGAGAAACAGGAGGAGCACTGCCAGAGCCCTGCAAAATGACCTCCAGCAGGCCACAAATGTGCATGTGTCTGCTCAAACGGTCAGAAACAGACTCCATGAGGGTGATATGAGGGCCCAACGTCCACAGGTGGGGGTTGTGCTTACAGCCCAACACCGTGCAGGACGTTTGGCATTTGCCAGAGAACACCAAGATTGGCAAATTCGCCACTGGCGCCCTGTGCTCTTCACAGATGAAAGCAGGTTCACACTGATCACATGTGACAGACGTGACAGAGTCTGGAGACGCCGTGGAGAACGTTCTGCTGCCTGCATGACCGGTTTGGCATTGGGTCAGTAATGGTGTGGGGTGGCATTTCTTTGGAGGGCGGCACAGCCCTCCATGTGCTCGCCAGAGGTAGCCTGACTGCCATTAGGTACCGAGATGAGATCCTCAGACCCCTTGTGAGACCATATGCTGATGCGGTTGGACTTGGGTTCCTCCTAATGCAAGACAATGCTAGACCTCATGTGGCTGGAGTGTGTCAGCAGTTCCTGCAAGACGAAGGCATTGATGCTATGGACAGGCCCGCCCGTTCCCCAGACCTGAATCCAATTGAGCACATCTGGGACATCATGTCTCGCTCTATCCACCAACGTCACGTTGCACCACAGACTGTCCAGGAGTTGGCAGATGCTTTAGCCCAGGTCTGGGAGGAGATCCCTCAGGAGACCGTCCGCCACCTCATCAGGAGCATGCACAGGCGTTGTAGGGAGGTCATACAGGCACGTGGAGGCCACACACACTACTGAGCCTCATTTTGATTTGTTTTAAGGACATTTCATCAAAGTTGGATCAGCCTGTAGTGTGTTTTTCCACTTTAATTTTGAGTGTGACTCCAAATCCAGACCTCCATGGGATGAAAAATTTGATTTCCACTTTTTTATTTTTGTGTGATTTTGTTGTCAGCACATTCAACTATGTAAGGCCTCATGCACACGACCGTTGTGTGCATCCGTGGCCGTTGTGCCGTTTTCCGTTTTTTTTTCGCGGACCCATTGACTTTCAATGGGTCCGTGGAAAAATCGGAAAATACACCGTTTTGCAGCCGAGACCGCGATCCGTGTATCCTGTCCTATTTTTTTTGACGGACAACGGTTCACGGACCCATTCAGGTCAATGGGTCCGTGAAAGAACACGGATGCACACAAGATTGGCATCCGTGTCTGTGATCCGTGGCCGTAGGTTACTTTAATACAGACGGATCCGAAGATCCGTCTGCATAAAAGCTTTTTCAGAGCTGAGTTTTCACTTCGTGAAAACTCAGATCCGACAGTATATTCTAACACAGAGGCGTTCCCATGGTGATGGGGACGCTTCAGGTTAGAATATACTAAAAGAACTGTGTACATGACTGCCCCCTGCTGCCTGGCAGGTGCTGCCAGGCAGCAGGGGGCAGCCCTCCCCCCTGTAGTTAACACATTGGTGGCCAGTGCGGCCGGCCCCCCCCCTCCCTCCCCTGTAGTTAACTCATTGGTAGCCAGTGCGGCCGCCCCCCCCCTCCCTCCCCTGTAGTTAACTCATTGGTGGCCAGTGCGGCCGCCCCCCCCCCCTCCCTCCCCTGTAGTTAACTCATTGGTGGCCAGTGGGCCCCCCTCCCTCCCCTATACTAAAAGAACTGTGTACATGACTGCCCCCTGCTGCCTGGCAGGTGCTGCCAGGCAGCAGGGAGCAGCCCTCCCCCTTGTAGTTAACACATTGGTGGCCAGTGCGGCCGGCCCCCCCCCCTCCCTCCCCTGTAGTTAACTCGTTGGTGGCCAGTGGGCCCCCCTCCCTCCCCTGAAGTTAACTCGTTGGTGGCCAGTGGGCCCCCCTCCCTCCCCTGTAGTTAACTCATTGGTGGCCAGTGGGCCCTCTCCCCTCCCTCCCCCTCCTAATTAAAATCTCCCCCCTATCATTGGTGGCAGCGGAGAGTACCGATCGGAGTACCAGTTTAATCACTGTGGCTCCGATCGGTAACCATGGAAACCAGGACGCTACTGCTGTCCCGGTTGCCATGGTTATTTAGCAATTTGTAGCACCATTATACTTACCTGCGAGCTGCGATGTCTGCGTCCGGCCGGGAGCTCCTCCTACTGGTAAGTGACACGTCATTAAGCAATGCGCCGCACAGACCTGTCACTTACCAGTAGGAGGAGCTCCCGGCCGGACACAGACATCGCAGCTCGCAGGTAAGTATAATTCTGCTACAAATTGCTAAGTAACCATGGCAACCGGGACTGCAGTAGCATCCTGGTTGCCATGGTTACCGATCGGAGCCCCAGCGATTAAATTGGGACTCCGATCGGTACTCTCCGCTGCCACCAATGATAGGGGGGGGATTTTAATTAGGAGGGGGAGGGAGGGGAGAGGGCCCACTGGCCACCAATGAGTTAACTACAGGGGAGGGAGGGGGGCCCACTGGCCACCAACGAGTTAACTTCAGGGGAGGGAGGGGGGCCCACTGGCCACCAACGAGTTAACTACAGGGGAGGGAGGGGGGCCCACTGGCCACCAATGAGTTAACTACAGGGGAGGGAGGGGGGGGCCCACTGGCCACCAATGAGTTAACTACAGGGGAGGGGGGGCCCACTGGCCACCAATGAGTTAACTACAGGGGAGGGGGGGGCCGGCCGCACTGGCCACCAATGTGCTAACTACAGGGGGGGCTGCCCCCTGCTGCCTGGCAGCACCTGCCAGGCAGCAGGGGGCAGTCATGTACACAGTTCTTTTAGTATATTCTAACCTGAAGCGTCCCCATCACCATGGGAACGCCTCTGTGTTAGAATATACCGTCGGATTTGAGTTTCACGATGTAACTCAAATCCGACGGTATATTACAACATAGAGGCGTTCCCATGGTGATGGGGACGCTTCAAGTTAAAATATACCATCGGATTGGAGAAAACTATACCTATGGTATATTAACTCCTGACTTTACATTGAAAGTCAATGGGGGACGGATCCGTTTGAAATTGCACCATATTGTGTCAACGTCAAACGGATCCGTCCCCATTGACTTGCATTGTAATTCAGGACGGATCCGTTTGGCTCCGCACGGCCAGGCGGACACTAAAACGACTTTTTTTTCATGTCCGTGGATCCTCCAAAAATCAAGGAAGACCCACGGACGAAAAAACGGTCACGGATCACGGAAAAACGGCACCCGTTTTTGCGGACCGCAAAAAAATAAGGTCCTGTGCATGAGGCCTAAAGAACAAAGTATTTCAGAAGAATATTTAATTAATTCAGATCTAGGATGTGTTATTTTTGTGTTCCCTTTATTTTTTGGAGCAGTGTATTATACTTTGCAATGCAAGAGCATTGCAAAGTATAGTACAGCCATCAGCCCCACTGGATCTTCATGATCCAAGAGGGACTGGATAAAAAAAGAAAGTGAAAATAATAAAAATGAAAAATAAAAAAATAAATAAAAATGTAAATTAAAAAAAGAAATTGCCTTTTCCTATAAAAAAATGTAAAAATAAAATAAAATACACATATTAGGTGTCAGCGCATCCGTAACGACCGTCTCTATGAATATATCACATGATAGACCCTGTCCGATAAACACCATTAAAAAAAATAATAAAAAAATGTGCCAAAAAAGCTATTTTTGTCACCTTACATCACAAAAAGTGCATCAGCAAGCGATCAAAAAGGCTTATGACCCCCAAAATAGTACCAATAAAACCGTCACCTCATCCCGCAAAAAATGATACACTATTTAAGACAATCTCCCAAAAAATATAAAAGCTATGGCTCTCAGACTATGGAGACACTAAAACATAATTTTTTTGGTTTCAGAAATGCTATTATTGTGTAAAACTTAAATAAATAAGAAAAAGTATACATATTAGGTATTGCCACGTCCGTAACGATCTTCTCTATAAAACTATCACATGACCTAACTCCTCAGGTGAACGCTGTAAATATAAATAAGTGAAAACTGTTTCAAAACAAATTGCCCCATAAAGTGTAATAATGAATGATCAAAAAATCCTATGTACCCAAAAATGGTACCAATTAAAACCTCAACACTTTCTGCAAAAAACGAGCCCCTGCACAAGACGATCGGCAGAAAAATAAAAAACATATGGCGTTCAGAAAACCAATCCAGCAAAATCTGCCTTCCAAAAACCGTATGGCATTTCTTTCCTTCTGCACCCTGCCGTGTGCCCGTACAGCAGTTTACGACCACAGGTGGGGTGTTTCTGTAAATCGCAGAAGCATGGTAATAAATATTGAGTTTTGTTTGGCTGTTAACCCTCAATGTGTTAATGAAAAAAATGTAATAAAATGGAAAATCTGCCAAAAAAGTGAAATTTAGAAATTTCATCTCCATTTACCTTTAATTCTTGTGGAACACCTAAAGGGTTAACAAAGTTTGTAAAATCAGTTTTGAGTAACTTGAGGGGTGTAGTTTCTACAATGGGGTCATTTATCGGGGTATCCACTATGTAGGCCCCACAAAGTGACTTCAGACCTGAACTGGTCCTTAAAAAGTGGGTTTTGGAAATTTTCTTAAAGATTTTAAGAATTGCTTCTAAACTTCTAAGCCTTCTAACGTCCTAAACAAATAAATTACATTTCCAAAATGATGCCAACATATGGGGAATGTTAAGTAATAAATATTTTATTAGGTATCACTTTCTGTTTTAGATGCAGAGAAATAGAAATTTGGAAAATTGTGAATTTTTCTAAATTTTGGGTACATTTTGGAGTTTTTCATAAATAAAGGTGAAATATATTGACTCAAATATATGACTATCATGAAGTACAATGTGTCACAAACTCAGAATGGCCTGGATAAGTAAAAGTGTTCCAAAGCTATTACCACATAAAGTGACGCATGTCAGATTTGTAAATTTTTACCTGGACACTAGGGCATCAATGACCCTTGGTCATGAAAGGGTTAAGGTTCTTACAAAAAAAGGCTGGCTTTTCTTTTACAAAAAAAATAAGATTACTGTCAGATTTTGTTAATTGCATAATTTGCAGTGCAACATGAACTTTTCTCTTGCCAGCAGCTGTATGAAAAATACCTACACAGACAGAACTCTTAGTGACCAATCTCTCCTTCCCTATGCTTTCCCTAATAAAACCCTTTCTACCTATTGATTAAAATACAGGTATATATATATATATATATATATATATATATATGTTGAAAAAAGACGGCAACACTCCAAATTGTGATGAAAAAAAAGTGGATGGTTTATTAACCCATCTACCAGCAACGTTTCAGCTCTCTCAATGGAGCCTTTGTCCAGCTGAATAACATGTCCACAGTGTCATACATAAATAGTGCAAGCAATTAACACCCATAATTAATTAATAAAGTAGTATTACTTTAAAAAATTAATTAATCATGGATGTTAATTGCTTGCACTATTTATGTATGACACTATGCACATGTTATTCATCTGGACAAAGGCTCCATTGAGAGAGCTGAAACGTTGCTGGTAGATGGGTTAATAAACCATCCACTTTTTTTTCATCACAATTTGGAGTGCTGCCGTCTTTTTTCAACATATGTATATGGGACCTTGGTCATAGGTCCATGAAAGGATTTGCACCCGTTTTTAATGTGTGCTGCTTTTTTTTCTTTCTTTTTTTTTTTATATATATATATATATATATATATATATTGTAGGGATCGTCTCTAATTCGGGGGTCATTCTCACAGAATTATCTTCATAACCACTAGGTTTCAGGTCCAAACAGTGTGATTTATTTGACATTCTTCATACAAACCATGGCATAAAACAAAAGCCTGTCCAGCTGGGCTCTACCTAAACATAATAAACATCATATCCCTAACTCGGCTATACGATAGTGTTCACACATGGAACCAGGTGCAGCTTACCCCAGACATACAGTCCACCAGTACTCAGGCTGTAACAAGTGCAGTACCTTTGGAGGGGGTTGTGGTCTAGCAGTTCTCCTGACTCTGACCTTTTTTTTTTTTTTTTTTAAATTTTTTATTAGTTTTTTCAACAACAAGAAAACAAGGGATTACATGGTATCAAGGTATAGGCACGCAAGCCTAAGCAGCTACAGATAGTAGAGAGATAATTTACTATGCGAATGAGCAGAGGATGCAACAAGAATCCAAGATATACATTCTGGGCATTTTAAAACATCACATAGACATCACGTAGACATGAGAGGCAATGTATGGAAGAGACAAGAGCAATGCAAGAAGAATAAAATTCTACCGGAAGAGAAGATCTGCAGGTCAAGGGCCAGAAGGCAAGAGGTCGGAATTTCATCTCTTTAGTGTGGGTTTCTGAAATTCAACCAGGAGGACCATTTTTTGAGGAATATGTCATGGGATCGCATTTCCCAAGAAGAGAGTTCTTCAAACCTATGGATTTGGTCCATTTTTTGGATCCAATCATCCATGGTTGGAACCTGAGATTGAAGCCAATGCTTGGGAAGCAAGAGACGGGCAGCCATTAACATTTGCATAAAAATGCATGGTGGTTTTACCCTCTGGTCTTCAGGGGGGAGGGATAGGAGAGCGAGCTGCGGAGAAGGCGGTATAGAGGACCCACAAATCTTATTTGATCTAGCAAAAATCTCCACCCACCATCTGTGTATGTTGGGACAAGTCCACCAGATGTGAAAGAAAGTTCCTTTTTCCCCACAGTGCCTCCAGCACGCGTCCGAAGCAGATTCAGAGTAAAGTGATGTTTTATCAGGCGTGTTGTACCATCTGGTAAGGATCTTATAGCTATTTTCCTGGATTCGAACGCAGCGTGAGGCACCGTGGGGATGGCTAAGGAGACTGGGTAGGCTATTAAACGAGAAAACTGTGTTGAGGTCTTTCTCCCAGCTGCTCACGAATGACGGTTTGGCAAGCATAGGCGGCAAGCATAACTTACTATAAATTAGTGATATTAATTTCCTAGGCGTGGATTGGAGTGAGATAATTGACTTGAGCCAAACTATGGGTCGTGATAAGTCTCCTATATTAATGTGTTGTTTCAAGTAAGCTCTTAGGTATGCAATGGTAAAGATATTGCATGGGTGCGGGTTTAAGATAATATTTATTGCTTGGGGATCTAACCATTCACCCGAAGGGAGAGCCAGGGCGTTAATGTATATAGGTGAAGACTTTAGTGCTTGGGAGGTCGCAGATTTTAATGGTGAGGGGGCTGTGTCAATTATATCCTTCACCATCAGAAGGGGGAGGGGTATGGTATAGCGCAGTGTGAAGAAGAGAACCATTTCCAAGCCTCTAGTGTGGCTTTTATTATTGGGTAATGAGAGAATTGTCCCGGGAAAACTGATTGAGAGCCTAACAGCAGTGCTTTAGGGGACTTCTGCAAGATGTCCAACTCCGTTTCCACTAAAAGGGAGGGCGGTGAGGGGCAACCAAGCAACCACTCGGGTCAGGAGGATAGCCCTACCATAAATTTCAGGATTAGGCAGCCCGATCCCTCCCGCATGTCTAGGCTTGGTGAGTAAGGAGAATGGGAGTCTCGCTCTCTTACCGTTCCAGATAAATGTCCTGAATTTTTTAAAGATTTGGTCGTAGTATTGTTTGGGGACTGGGATAGGTAATACCTGTCGTAGGTAGGTAAGGCGAGGGAGGATCAGGGAGGCAAGAAGATTCTTGCGGCCGAACCAAGAGAGGGTTGGGTTGGATCGTGCCAAATTGTCAATGGCCTCGAAGATGGACTTCCTGAGAGGAATATAGTTAAGGGCAAAGAGGTCGTGTATGTTAGTACTCAGTTTGACCCCCAGGTATGTGATTGTTGTCGAGGACCAGTTAAAAGGCGAGTCCACCATCAGCAAGTTCTTTGTGGAGTTGGAAATTCCCATACAGAGCACCAGGGATTTTCCAGCGTTTATTTTAAAGTCTGAGGCTAGGCTAAAACATTTAAGGTGACTTTGAATCCGTGGGAGGGAGATTTTGGGGTTAATCGTCATCATTAGGACATCATCGGCAAAAGCTGCAACTTTCTGTTCCCTGCCTCCCAAACATAGACCTGAAATCTCCCCGTCAAGTCTTATGTTAGCAAGAAGGGGTTCTAGTGCTAGAATGAAAAGGAGAGGTGAGAGGGGGCAGCCTTGTCTAGTCCCATTACTTATTGGGAATGGAACAGATAGGTTTCCATTGACTTGTACCCTTGCTGACGCCTGCTCATACATGGCGAAAGTTGCCTGTACAAAGGGACCAGGAAGGCCAAATCTCACCAGAGTATGTTTTAGGTATTGCCAATTTACCCTATCAAATGCTTTCTCCGCATTCGTACTGAGGAGAAGCAATGGGGAAGAAAGTCTTTTGGCGTGGCAGAGAGTATTAATTACCCTGGCCGTGTTATCTTTGCCCTCTCTGGTGCGGATAAAGCCAACCTGATCCCCGTGTATGAGGGAGGGAAGAAGAATACTGTAGCTAGTCTATTGGCTAACATTTTGGCCAGGAGTTTGAGGTCTATGTTTAGGAGGGATATGGGCCTGTAGTTAGGGCATTGTTTGGGATCCTTCCCTTCTTTTGGTATAAGGGAGATATGTGCCATGGTCATGTCTCTGGATAGGGGGTGGCCTAACAGTGATTGATTGCAGACTTCTAGGAGATAGGGGAGGAGTATTTCCTGAAAGGTTTTATAATATGATAAAGGAAGACCATCTGGGCCAGGGCTCTTACCTGACGGTGTTTGTGACAAGGCATTTTTAAGTTCCGTAATGGTGAAAGGGGCTTCCAGCATTAGTTTTTGGTCGGGGGAAAGATAGGGTATCCTAGAAGAGTCCAGGAAGTTTCCTATAGCAGATGTTCTCTTCTCAGGCGTTTCGGGAGGGGGGAGATTATAAAGGTTATTGTAATAAGTCCGAAATTGCTCAGTGATCAGGGATAGAGAGAAAATCGGTTTACCATCAGGTGTAGATAGTTGGTGGACGTAGTTAGAGGACCTTCTCCCCTTAATCCTGCTCATCAGAAATTTAGTGGCCTTGTCACCATGAGCAAAGAACTTGTGCTTAGTGCTCATGTAATATTTGGCTGCTTTGGATGATAGGAGAGATTTCAGTTTCGCTCTATTTTCTGATAGCTCTTTTAAGTGGGGGTCAGAGGCGGAAGATTTATGACAAGATTCCAGGCTCTGGATTTTTTTGAGGGTTTCATCTATGGCTTTATCTTGAAGTTTCTTTTTATAAGATCCAATGCTTATGAAGTGGCCTCTGATGACCGGTTTATGGGCGTCCCAAAGAGTGTTAATAGAAATGTCTGAGCCTTTATTTAGGGAGAAATAGTCTGCTAAGTGTTTAGAGATCCGGTCTATTGAGTCTTGGGAACCCAATAGAGTCTCGTTTAGACGCCAACTAAAACATGAGGGGTTTTTTGTGGGGGCTAGTATCTGAATAAAGATAGGGGAATGGTCTGACAGGTGAATAGAACCTATCGAGGCTGTACTACACAGGTGGAGGTGTTCCTTAGATATAAATAAGTAGTCTAGCCTGTGATAAGTGGCATGGGCAGAGGAGTAAAAGGTGTAGTCAAGGGCATTGGGGTGGTGGGAGCGCCAGGAGTCAACCAGATGAAAACTCCAGAGGTTATTCCTGATGGATTTAAGGGATTTGCCAGATAGGGACGATCTGTGGGATGAAGCGTCTAGTTGCGGGAGAAGTGCAACATTCAGATCGCCTCCCAATATCACAATACCCTCTTTAAAAGGGGTAATAATTGGAACTATGTTAGCTATCCACTGGGATTGGTTGGAATTAGGAACATATACATTCGCAAAGGTGTATATTTGTTGGCCAATTGAACCTTTTATCAAGATAAACCTTCCGTCCGGGTCAAGTATTTGGTCGATGAGTTTAAATGGAACCTTTCTATGAAATCCTATACTGACCCCACATGATGCGGACGAATTCCCCCCACAGTGAAACCAGTCTGAGTAATAGGAAAACTGCATATTGGGGTAATGGTTAAAATGGTAGTGTGTCTCTTGGAGGAACACCACCTCGACTTTGGCTTTTCTTAGAATGGTAAAGACTTGGCTCCTTTTAGAAGGGGAGTGAAAGCCCTTAACATTGTAAGAAGCAATGTGTAAATCAGCCATGTGGTGAGGTGTAAATGGAATTACCTCTAAGCTGGAGATGTCTCCTCCAAGAGAGGGAATGGGTAATGTGTGATCTTGTCTCTAGGCCAGTGGTCGGCAAGCCGCGGCTCGCGAGCCACATGCGGCTCTTTACACACTTTAATGCGGCTCTTCTGCAGGGCTCCAGATGTCATTTGCGACTGGACCCGCCGCCGCAGCTCTGCTCAATACAGCGGCGGGCACAGGAGATGATCGTTCTCAGCAGCGCAGGAGGAGTCTCTCCCTCCCCCCTGTGCTGCTGCTGTCCCCGCCGCTGCCAATAAGAAGAGACGGGAGGAGGAGGGGAGGGGCTGTGGCCACTGCGCCACCAATGAAGAAAACTGACCTGTTAATACAAATACAGGAGGCGGGTGCCGGAATCAAATAGCCGGCACCCGACCTCTGTGACAGGGAGCTGCGATCCGCTGCAGTTGAGTTAACCCCTCAGGTACCGCACCTGAGGGGTTAACTGCCGCTGATCGCAGCTCCCTGTCACAAAGGTCGGGTGCCGGCTATTTGATTCCGGCACCCGCCTCCTGTATTTGTATAAGAAACGTTGGTGGCACAGTGCCCTCCGTCCCCCCTATAATAAACGTTGGTGGCACAGTGCTCCCCCCCCCCCCCCCCCCAGTATAATAAACGTTGGTGGCACAGTGGGAAGTGCCAATGAGGGTTAAAAATAATAAAAGAAAATTAACTCACCTCCTCCAGTTGATCAGGTAGCTGCCGGTCTCCTGTTCTTACTTATTTCTAGTTTCTTCAGGACCTGTGGTGACGTCACTGAGCTCATCACATGGCCCATTACCATGGTGATGGATCATGTGATGAGCACAGTGATGTCACCACAGGTCCTGCGTCCTGAAGAAACTAGAAAGAAGTAAGAACAGGAGACGATCAATTGGAGGAGGTGAGTTAATTATTTTTTTATTTTTTAACCCTCATTGGCACTGCCCACTGCGCCACCAATGTTTATTATATTGAGGGGGGGGCGCACTGCGCCACCAATGTTTATTATACTGGGGTGTTGGGGGGGCGCACTGCGCCACCAATGTTTATTATATTGGGGTGATGGGGGGGGCGCACTGCGCCACCAATGTTTATTATATTGAGGGGGGGCGCACTGCGCCACCAATGTTTATTATATTGGGGTGATGGGGGGGCGCACTGCGCCACCAATGTTTATTATATTGAGGGGGGGCGCACTGCGCCACCAATGTTTATTATATTGGGGTGATGGGGGTGCGCACTGCGCCACCAATGTTTATTATATTGAGGGGGGGCGCACTGCGCCACCAATGTTTATTATATTGGGGTGATGGGGGGGCGCACTGCGCCACCAATGTTTATTATATTGACCTTCTACTATGCATTCTGTATTCAGAATGCTATTATTTTCCCTTATAACCATGTTATAAGGGAAAATAATACAGTGAATAGACTTTCATCCTAGGAACCATGCGTGAAAATCGCACTTGCTTGCGATTTTCACACAGCCCCATTAACTTCTATGGGGCCTGCGTTGCGCGAAAAACGCACAACAGAGCATGCTGCGATTTTCACGCAACGCACAAGTGATGTGTGAAAATCACCGCTCATGTGCACAGCCCCATAGATGTGAATGGGTCCGGATTTAGTGCGGGTGCATTCCAGTATTTTGAATGCCGGATCCAGCACTAATACATTCCTATGGGGAAAAATGCCGGAGCCGGCATTCAGGCAAATCTTCATTTTTTTTCGCCGGAGATCAAACCGTAGCATGCTACGGTTTTATCTTTTGCCTGATCAGTCAAAATAACTGAACTGAAGACATCCTGATGCATCCTGAACGGATTACTCTCCATTCAGAATGCATGGGGATAAAACTGATCAGTTATTTTCCGGTATAGAGCCCCTGTGACGGAACTCAGTGCCGGAAATGAAAAACGCTAATGTGAAAGTACTTTAAAATATTAAGTTTAAATCCCCCCTTTCCCAATTTTACATATAAAATATATAAACAATAAATAAATAAACATATTACATAGCCTTTTTAGTCACCTTGTCACCCCAAAAAATAGCATAGGACTGTTCTATTATGGGCCGAATGTTTCATAAAATGCGAAATGCACGCAGCTTTTTTTGGTGTTTTTTTTTTTTGCACGGTATTGAGTATCACAATACTTTTTTATGGTGACGAAAGCGAATCAAAATTTTGGTTTCAAAACAACCCTACGCCGATCTGATCGGCGTAGCGTTGTCACGATACCAAAATTTTTATTCAGTTTCGATTTGGCGACTTAAAATTTGATTTGGCTCCTAAATTTTTCAGTTCAGGAGCCAATGGCTACTAGGAATTTTTTTTAGTCTGGAGCACTGTTCTGTGTGCCGGGCGCCCGCTCCCCTCCCTCCTCTCGGGGGCGGCAGCCTGCGGCTGTCCTGCCTACATGTGTGCCGTGCGGCGCTCAGGCCAAAGGAGGCGTCACTGACTGTCAGTGGGGCCGCGGCGGAGGGAGGCGAGGAGGCGGAGCTGCTCTGTCTGCTATGGCCTGTAAAAGCTGCCCCTCCAGGCTGGCAGCAGAAGAACACAGTCACAGAGTAACACTGAGGCACGACTTGTTGGAACTTGGCCGACCCTGCTGGACTCTAGTCTGGACTCTGGAGAAGACACCTTAAGGCAGAGCCAGCTGAGATTGGAGCCAGGACCCCACTCCAGCCAGACCCCAGTGATATATCAGGTACCGACTCCAACATTGTCCCTCATCATGTCATCCCCCCGATGGTGCAGACTCCAACATTGTCCCCCATTAGGAAGCATAATGGATGGGGGCTGACGGCTGTCATGGGGGGCATGATGGCTGACATGGGAGTAATGATGGATGGGTGCTGACGGCTGACATGGGCATGATGGATGGGGTGCTGACGGCTGACATGGGCATGATGGATGGGGTGCTGACATGGGGGGCTGACGGCTGACATAAGGTCATGATGGCTGACATGGGGGGCATGATGGATGGGGGCTGACGGCTGACATGGACATGATGGATGGAGTGCTGACATGGGGGGCTGATGGCTGACGGCTGACATGGGGTGCTGACGGCTGACATAGGGGCATGACGGCTGACATGGGGGGCATGATGGATGGGGCTGACAGCTGACATGGGCATGATGGATGGGGTGCTGACGGCTGACATGGGGGGCATGATGGCTGACATGGGGGGCTGATGGCTGACATGGGGGGTAATGATGGATGGGGGCTGACATGGGCATGATGGGGTGCTGATGGCTGACATGGGCATGATAGATGGGGTGCTGACGGCTGACATGGGCATGATGGATGGGGTGCTGACATGGGGGGCTGACGGCTGACATAAGGTCATGATTGCTGACATGGGGGGCATGATGGATGGGGGCTGACGGCTGACATGGACATGATGGATGGAGTGCTGACATGGGGGGCTGATGGCTGACGGCTGACATGGGGTGCTGACGGCTGACATAGGGGCATGACGGCTCACATGGGGGGCATGATGGATGGGGCTGACAGCTGACATGGGCATGATGTATGGGGTGCTGACGGCTGACATGGGGGGCATGATGGCTGACATGGGGGGCTGATGGCTGACATGGGGGGTAATGATGGATGGGGGCTGACATGGGCATGATGGGGTGCTGATGGCTGACATGGGCCTGATAGATGGGGTGCTGACGGCTGACATGGGCATGATGGATGGGGTGCTGACATGGGGGGCTGACGGCTGACATAAGGTCATGATGGCTGACATGGGGGGCATGATGGATGGGGGCTGACATGGACATGATGGATGGAGTGCTGACAGGGGGGGCTGATGGCTGACATGGGGTGCTGACGGCTGACATAGGGGCATGACGGCTGACATGGGGGGCATGATGGATGGGGGCTGACAACTGACATGGGCATGATGGATGGGGTGCTGACGGCTGACATGGGGGGCATGATGGCTGACATGGGGGGCTGATGGCTGACATGGGGGGTAATGATGGATGGGGGCTGACATGGGCATGATGGATGGGGTGCTGACGGCTGACATGGGCATGATGGATGGGGTGCTGACGGCTGACATGGGCATGATGGATGGGGTGCTGACGGCTGACATGGGCATGATGGATGGGGTGCTGACATGGGGGGCTGACGGCTGACATAGGGGCATGACGGCTGACATGGGGGCATGATGGATGGGGGCTGACATGGGCATGATGGATGGGGTGCTGACGGCTGATATGGGGGGCTGATCTGAGGTATGATTAACATTGGGGGTCTGATTGGTGGTCTGACCTGAGGTATAATGGAAAATATTGTTTCTTATTATACTCCTCTAAAACCTATGTGCATCTTATAGGGCGAAAAGTACAGTCCTCAAACCAGATTGAAGCAGAGCGAAGATATCAGGACCACACAGAGGAGAAGCCAGCTGCTGCAGACAGAACCAGGACCAGGTGAGCTGCGGGCGGGGCGGGGGGAGGGGGGGGGTCACCGAGATGTAGCTTCGCTTGTGTTGCCAAAAAATCCTTGCACAGGCTCTGGTCACGTCCACGTGACAGGGCCGGTGCAAAGAGTCCCACAGTACCCGACCTATGTGGATACTTGCATGCACAATATTCTCAATAAAAACAGTGTACCATCCTATGTATTTTCGGTTTTAAAAATGTGGCTCTCAAAATAAATTTCAATCGGGGTTTTAGCGAGATTTGGCTCAGTTGAAAAAAAAGGTTGCCCACCACTGCTCTAGGCGATCAAGCTGAGTCAGGATGCTGCAAGGATCGCTTGTAGCCAATTTGAGTGTCTCATACCTTGAAGAAAAAACAGGGTAAAAACATTGAACAGAACATAAGGGTACAAACAAAGAATAAGTCAGCATAACTGAGTATGCTGTATACATGTGGGGGAAAGGTGGTCTGGTGACCGAAAAGGAGGTCAAACAACACCTCAGATGAGGCCAATGAATTATCAGGGAGAATGGGTCTGCCTGAGCGGTGTAGCTGGTATGTTAACACTGATATCACATCTAACATTAAGCCTAATTAATAACATGACATTAATGAACCTGCTCAGGACCAAAGGTTAAGCATTGCGCCAACATAAAGACAAGAATTCCTGTGATTTTGCTTAGTGTTCCTGGGAGAGGCTTCTAGGAGTAAGCTGTAAGCTTCTTTTCTTAGATCTGGAGGACTTCGGGGTACGTAGGACTTCAAATGGAACCATTTTAGGAAGATCCGGAAGGTCACGTAAGTCCTGAAAGAGTTCCCAATTTTCAATCGGCAAAGGGTCTACTTTCAAGAGATCATAGGTGGCTTGTAGATCTGTGAAGGACGTGATGAAGACTTTTTTCCCAGCAAAGGAGAACGCAAGTCCAAAGGGGTAGGACCAACGGTAAGGTACTTTGTTGGACCGGAGCCAATCGGTCAGGGGTTTGAGTGCCCTGCGCTTTTTCAGAGTGGAGGGTGCCAAATCTTGGTAAATTTCCAGCTTGGAGTCCTCATAAGACAGGTCAGTATTGTTGCGGGCAGCTTCCAAGATGGCGGATTTTACCGGGAAGTTTAGAAATTTGCAAATGACATCCCTTGGTGGGTCAGTGGGCTTGGGTTTCGGACGAAGGGCCCTATGAGCCCGTTCTATGACCACCTCTTGCGGGTAGTCGGGGCCTAGTAGCGAGCTGCAGATAGCTAGGACAGCCGCCGGTATATCTCCAGGTAGTACCGCTTCTGGTATCCCACGGAACCTTAAGTTGTTCCGGCGCCCTCTGTTTTCTTGGTCTTCAATAGTGTTATGCATCTCGTTTAGGTAATTTGAAAAGCGGCGCAGGGCATCCGATACTGCTGTGTGATGGTTCAGGGACGCCGTTTGATGTAACTCTAGAGTTTCTACCCTGTCCCCTATGTGCCGTACCTCTTGTCTAAAGGCTGAAATTTCAGTGAGGATGGGTTCCATAACCCTGCTCAGGGCACGATCTAGGTATTTCCTAGTAAGGGGTAGATCAGAACTGACCTGGGTGTCCTCCGTTTCGCTCTCATCTTCCGAGAGGGCAGGGGCTCGCTTCGGCGCCTTAGGCTGTGTTGCCGGCGCCATCTTAGTTTCTCTCGCTGCAACCGTTGCCGCCGCTTTCTTGAGGAATTTCTCCATATCTCCAGGGGGAATCTGTCCCTTAAGATTGGTGGGGTGATCACCTTGCTTCTGGTTGCCGATTTTCACCATTCTTGCCCAAATGTGCTGCTGTAAGCTGGTGTTGTAAACAAACCTCCTGGGAGAGCAGGGAACTATGCGACCATCTCCGTCCGGCGCTAGCTCCCTGACTCTGACTGTTTAACACTTGTTCCCAGGCGTCGCTGAGTCCCCCAAAGTCCAGGCTATTGCATAGCCTCGTGGCCCCTCAGCCTTGCCTAGCTAAGACCACACTGACAGAGCCTCACCAGGCCTCTGTCTGCACACTATCCAGAGTGAGACACACCCAATTCCAGCAACTAGATTAGATGGAATCCCTGGACGTGAGCATGCCCTGTCCCGGACTGGAGCGTGGGGAACAGGCACCCACCCAGCACATTGCCTATTCCCAGTAAAAGCCTGCCCCGGACTAGCTGGAACCAGCTATTCTAACTATATTGATGTCCACCAGCTAACTTAGTGGCCACCTATCTAAGAGCCTTTACTCCACCAAGGCCAGGCCCCTTGGTGAAACGCTCCCAGTGCAAACAACACCCTTTTTATCATGTTTCCCCAGGACTTTACTGCACACCTCAATTTTCATATTGCCACTATATACACTCACCTAAAGAATTATTAGGAACACCTGTTCTATTTCTCATTAATGCAATTATCTAGTCAACCAATCACATGGCAGTTGCTTCAATGCATTTAGGGGGGTGGTCCTGGTCAAGACAATCTCCTGAACTCCAAACTGAATGTCAGAATGGGAAAGAAAGGTGATTTAAGCAATTTTGAGCGTGGCATGGTTGTTGGTGCCAGACGAGCCGGTCTGAGTATTTCACAATCTGCTCAGTTACTGGGATATTCATGCACAACCATTTCTAGGGTTTACAAAGAATGGTGTGAAAAGGGAAAAACATCCAGTATGCGGCAGTCCTGTGGGCGAAAATGCCTTGTGGATGCTAGCGGTCAGAGGAGAATGGGCCGACTGATTCAAGCTGATAGAAGAGCAACGTTGACTGAAATAACCACTCGATACAACCGAGGTATGCAGCAAGCATTTGTGAAGCCACAACATGCACAACCTTGAGGCGGATGGGTTAAAACAGCAGAAGACCCCACCAGGTACCACGCATCTCCACTACAAATAGGAAAAAGAGGCTACAATTTGCACGAGCTCACCAAAATTGGACTGTTGAAGACTGGAAAAATGTTGCCTGGTCTGATGAGT
The DNA here is from genome assembly GCF_905171765.1 of Bufo bufo. Lineage (NCBI taxonomy): Eukaryota > Metazoa > Chordata > Amphibia > Anura > Bufonidae > Bufo > Bufo bufo. The sequence continues at coordinate 706,856,798 of NC_053389.1, forward strand.
CTCGATTTCTGTTGAGACATTCAAATGGTAGAGTCCGAATTTGGCGTAAGCAGAATGAGAACATGTATCCATCCTCTGATGGCTACTTCCAGCAGGATAATGCACCATGTCACAAAGCTCGAATCATTTCAAATTGGTTTCTTGAACATGACAATGAGTTCACTGTACTAAAATGGCCCCCACAGTCACCAGATCTCAACCCAATAGAGCATCTTTGGGATGTGGTGGAATGGGAGCTTCGTGCCCTGGATGTGCATCCCTCAAATCTCCATCAACTGCAAGATGCTATCCTATCAATATGGGCCAACATTTCTAAAGAATGCTATCAGCACCTTGTTGAATCAATGCCATGTAGAATTAAGGCAGTTCTGAAGGCAAAAGGGGGTCCAACACCATATTAGTATGGTGTTCCTAATAATTCTTTAGGTGAGTGTATGTATATATATATACAGGGAGTGCAGAATTATTAGGCAAGTTGTATTTTTGAGGATTAATTTTATTATTGAACAACAACCATGTTCTCAATGAACCCAAAAAACTCATTAATATCAAAGCTGAATATTTTTGGAAGTAGTTTTTAGTTTGTTTTTAGTTTTAGCTATTTTAGGGGGATATCTGTGTGTGCAGGTGACTATTACTGTGCATAATTATTAGGCAACTTAACAAAAAACAAATATATACCCATTTCAATTATTTATTTTTACCAGTGAAACCAATATAACATCTCAACATTCACAAAAATACATTTCTGACATTCAAAAACAAAACAAAACAAATCAGTGACCAATATAGCCACCTTTCTTTTCAAGGACACTCAAAAGCCTGCCATCCATGGATTCTGTCAGTGTTTTGATCTGTTCACCATCAACATTGCGTGCAGCAGCAACCACAGCCTCCCAGACACTGTTCAGAGAGGTGTACTGTTTTTCCTCCTTGTAAATCTCACATTTGATGATGGACCACAGGTTCTCAATGGGGTTCAGATCAGGTGAACAAGGAGGCCATGTCATTAGATTTTCTTCTTTTATACCCTTTCTTGCCAGCCACGCTGTGGAGTACTTGGACGCGTGTGATGGAGCATTGTCCTGCATGAAAATCATGTTTTTCTTGAAGGATGCAGACTTCTTCCTGTACCACTGCTTGAATAAGGTGTCTTCCAGAAACTGGCAGTAGGACTGGGAGTTGAGCTTGACTCCATCCTCAACCCGAAAAGGCCCCACAAGCTCATCTTTGATGATACCAGCCCAAACCAGTACTCCACCTCCACCTTGCTGGCGTCTGAGTCGGACTGGAGCTCTCTGCCCTTTACCAATCCAGCCACGGGCCCATCCATCTGGCCCATCAAGACTCACTCTCATTTCATCAGTCCATAAAACCTTAGAAAAATCAGTCTTGAGATATTTCTTGGCCCAGTCTTGACGTTTCAGCTTGTGTGTCTTGTTCAGTGGTGGTCGTCTTTCAGCCTTTCTTACCTTGGCCATGTCTCTGAGTATTGCACACCTTGTGCTTTTGGGCACTCCAGTGATGTTGCAGCTCTGAAATATGGCCAAACTGGTGGCAAGTGGCATCTTGGCAGCTGCACGCTTGACTTTTCTCAGTTCATCGGCAGTTATTTTGCGCCTTGGTTTTTCCACACGCTTCTTGTGACCCTGTTGACTATTTTGAATGAAACGCTTGATTGTTCGATGATCACGCTTCAGAAGCTTTGCAATTTTAAGAGTGCTGCATCCCTCTGCAAGATATCCTCACTATTTTTGACTTTTCTGAGCCTGTCAAGTCCTTCTTTTGACCCATTTTGCCAAAGGAAAGGAAGTTGCCTAATAATTATGCACACCTAATATAGGCTGTTGATGTCATTAGACCACACCCCTTCTCATTACAGAGATGCACATCACCTAATATGCTTAATTGGTCAAAATACTCATTTGCCTAATAATTCTGCACGCAGTGTATATATATATATATAAATATTAGTGACCATAACATTTTTTCAGATTGTTAAAACTTTTATGATCTGCTTATCTGTCCAAATGAACAATGACCCAGCGCTAACTGAAGAGATAATTTAATGACGCTCTGATATACCCACCTAATCTGAACTTTGCATTTGAAGCAAGTGTCAAAAGCTTAAGACTTAATTGTGAAATCTATACAATTTTTAGGCATGCTGATTTTGAAATTCAGACTTAGCAAATCTGCAAACCTAAATATAGCCTACCATATTCTTTCCAGGATTAATAATTCTTTGGGGAGTTTAAACATATGAATAAAAGCCATTACTAGTGTTCCAACATCTCTCATTAGAAAAGAAAAAACTTCAGCAACCACAGCAGATACTGATGCACATTTTATCCACCACCAAGACTAAAGCTAACCACCAAAATGCAGGATATGTTGTTCTTTTTTTCCCTATGCCTAAATCTAGTGCCACTTAGAGTTTTGTAAATGCAAGTGGAGCCGCTGTGTCTAGAAGACCAAAGATTCTGACATTCGGCCTTAAGTGCAGCTATTGAAGTCTCATAACTCATTACCCTAGAGGCTGGTCTACAGAAAGCATCCTCTCAAAATGGTGCCTTTTCTCAGGAAAGTCACAGGAAGTCAAAATTAAATAGCCTAATACCTCTGCACATCCACAATGTTTTTAGCAAGTGATAGAAACACAGATCGAGCTCAATGCGCTCTCTATCAACCATCCAAAAGTCAATGAAGGACAGGATTTGTGTGGAATTGATTGAATCCATAGCAAGACTTGGCAACTGATAGTATCAATTAGAGATGTATTAATAGGCAAAGTTTTGAACTTAGGATTGACATTATTTTTAATGAGAAAGTATATCAATCAAGTAGCAGCATAATGTTGTGTGCTGCTATTGATTCTCCACTCTGTCTTGTTAACTTCTTGTCTACCAGAGTTCTTAAGTCTTCATAGGAATTTTGCATTAGAATTTTTTATTTTTTTCCAAAGGGGGATTCACTATCCTCAGAAAGATTAAGGGCCCTACTTTTAACCCAGATTATATTCACCTGAACTCTGACAAGTCACTTACTTAAGATGTAACATTCAAGCTATGCTGACATTCCAATTATAACTCGAATCTTCCAGTATACTTTGATCACGCAAAGCTTATAAAGCATTTATATGGTATTTATTATGCCGTAAATGCTTCACAGTGAGGAGATTACTGATTGATAGAATAAAACATACACAGGCACTTGCAATTTTGACTGAGTGTTGACGATAAAGGAGATCTGAGTGCTTTCAATTTATCAGCCTGTCTATGAGTCTAGCACATTTAATCTACAGCAATTGTGCAACGTGTTGTCTCCTGCTATTTCGTTGCGAGACAAGAACTGGATCAGTCAATGTTTCGTGGATTTTGTATCCATTCTCATACATATACTTATTATAGGCGGACAGGGTGTAAGTACAATTTACACCATACCCATAACAAAGGGCTCAACCTTCTTGACAACTAAGTTGTAGAAATTCAAAAAAAAGAGTATGACTACTGTTATTTACGCAGCAACCAATGTTTGCTAGTGTCTGACATAGAAACATAGAAACATAGAATGTGTGCCTAATATACTGAATACTATGGATAGCCCCTAGCCCTATCTTATATGAAGGATGGCCTTATGCCTATCCCATGCATGCTTAAACTCCTCCACTGTATTTGCAGCTGCGACTTCTGCAGGAAGGCTATTCCATGCATCCACTACTCTCTCAGTAAAGTAATACTTCCTGATATTACTTTTAAACCTTTGCCCCTCTAATTTAAAACTATGTCCTCTTGTAGCAGTTTTTCTTCTTTTAAACATTCTCTCCTCTTTTACCTTGTTGATTCCCTTTATGTATTTAAAAGTTTCCATCATATCCCCTCTGTCTCGTATTTCTTCCAAGCTATACATAAACATATTCTGTAAAAAGGAGACACTACTGCACATAGGAGAGCTATTCCCTCACATAAAAGGTATAATAGGAGTCATATAGTAAGGATTGGCAATTCATGTACCAATCTTAGTAATAAGTCAGCTGAAGAAAGAGGCAACCAATTTATTACAAAGCACAGGCCTCTTAATAAGTCTGTTGCTAGAGATGGCCTTGCGGTTCACCTGGTGGTCGTTTCGCGGCGAACTTTCCTCGTTCGCAGTTCGCCGAAAAGGCGAACATATGGCGATGTCCACCGGCGCCATATTCTTTTGCATTGTGCCGAACTTTGACCCATGACACATCCATCAGGTGGGACAGGACAGCCAATTGAGACGCATCAGCACATGGACACCCCCCCGACCCTATAAATAAACCGGATCTGGCCGTCATTTTACATTCAGTCTTTTGCCAGTGTAGGGAAAGGTTGCTGTGTGGAGCAGGGACAGACTGTTAGGGACAGCAAATACTAGCTAATAGGGCCACAAAAGTCCTTTTAAGGACTGGTATAGGTGTGCTATCGATAGGTGTGATATACTGAGGGGTGTGATATACTTAATAGAAAGTATATTATAGTGCATTTGTATTGTGCAGCAGTTGTCTGCGGTTCTGCTGCGATACTGCAGCTATACAGAGTGACAAACGCTATTGGAACAAATAATTTCTACTGGTGTGATATACCAGTTGCCCCCAAAAAAACTGATTGAGGCAGGGGTGTTATGTACCTATAATATACTTTCTATATAGTGCATGTACAGCATTTGTGTGCGGTTCTGCTGAGATACCACAGCTATGCAGATCCTCGGAAAAAAAAGGATGCCGCATCCATTTTTTTGGGCGGACGCACAATTTTTGGACGCAAAAAACAACTGTCGTGTGCATGAGTCCTAAGACCAGTGAGACTATGGAACTCTCTGCCTGAGGAGGTGGTGATGGTGAGTACAATAAAGGAATTAAAGAGGGGCCTGGATGTATTTCTCGTTGATCCAGGGAGTTATTTTGATTGCCTGATTGGAGTCGGGAAGGAATTTTTTCCCTCTTAAGTGGGGAAAATTGGCTTGTACCTCACAGTTTTTTTTTGCCGGTGGCCCATCCTAGCCTTAGTGACTGCCGTTTAAAGACCTATGGGTGGTCACTAAGGGGTTAAAGGGTTTTTGTCACTTCAGCAAATAGCATTTATCATGTAGAGAAAGTTAATACATTAGTATCACAATACCCAGACATACCCCCATTTTCACCCCTCCGGCCCCTGTGATATGAGCATCAGATGCTCTCCCTTGCACTACACTTAATCGCGTATAGCAAGGGCTTTTCAACACTACTGGGTGGAGGCTTCCGCCTAGCAGTGTTGCCAGTGACATCACTGGCTCTGATGGGAGGGCTTTAACGCTGCTGTAGCTATTTTACAGGCTAGGGCAGTGCTAAAGCCTGCCCATTAGTGCCGGTGACGTCACCGAGCTCACTGCTGGGTGGAATATCATTATTTACACGTCAGGAGTTGTGACATCTCTTTAATGTGGTTTCATTGTCTATCCTTGTAGGAGAGCTGTTCTTTTTACTATTTATACTATATCATTGTGGTTAAATGCAGGAATACTAGGGGATCTAACTGTGTATGCATGCATATAGTTAGTATAATAAAATTGATCACATCTGAGGTGGAAAATATGCCTCAGAGGGCAAAACAGTGCTGTGATGAACGATTAGAACAAGTGTGAAATTGAGATGATTTTTCGTTGGGCTTTTATGCCATCTTCTAGTGGAGCTGTTACTAGAAATAGCACCTGGAATATTTTTAGAAACAAGCCTTATTTTTAGCTGTCAGAAGTTTGCTTGTTTAGGTAAATAAAACTTTCTTTACACAGAACTGTAGGGAATCAATGCAGTAAAGTGTGAAACCTATTTATGTGCACTTATTTTTAAAACTGGGTGGAGATATGAGACTGTGAACTCTCATGAAACTTACTTTTGCTCTACTGTGTTACCTTGTGTTAAAGTAAGGCCATGTACACATATGCGCTGAGGCGAAGGAACATACTGCCAGGGTTCACTGTATCCGAGAAATGATATTACATGCAGCATTTTTTGTCCGCCGAAAGCCAGTATTATTGCCAGAAAGAAGCCAGATCACATGACAGTGAATGGGGATCCAGTGGCTGATGGTAGTATATGGCTATGCCGGATACAGTGAATTCCGGCAGTGTGTTTTTCTGTTGAAGGAACAGTGCATATGTGAACACAGCTTTACAGTAACTGTACCACCAAAGGATGACTCTCTCTTATTTTAACAAACTTCTGGACTGTCATAGAGCAGCAGTGGGTGACTTGTTGAGGTCAATAGGTCCATGGCTGATATGTTCCATGTAGATCTCAGCCCAAGCAACACTTCACGACTTGGATGAAGAAATAAAATGAAGTTTTTTGAGCCATCGCATCTGTCCCTCACAGTTGACATTCATAGAGCACTGTAGGTCTGCTACCTACAAGAGTAAGACTTCAGCGTACGCAGGTGCAATAATGTTTGGGGTACACTTTTATACTGTTCACTGATACATAATTGATAAAGGTTTTTGCTGTCACTAATCAAAAGTGAATGACTAAAAAGGGGTATACGGCTTAAAAAGAAAATAACAAAACTTTATTATTATATCAGCATTAAAATGTAGATTAGAATTATCCCCGAACAAATAATAAATATAACAAGGGCTGGTTTGGGTGGGTAGCTGATGTGCTGCAGAGCCGATGCTCAATCGTGTTCGTGACCTACGCTGGGCACCACCACGTTTATAGGGCAGCACGGCACACTCACAAACCAAAGTAAGAAGTCAGGCTGGGATTCTTGTATATACAGCCAGGTCCATAAATATTGGGACAATGACACAATTCAAATTTTTTTTACTCTATACACCACCACAATGGATTTGAAATGAAACGAACAAGATGTGCTTTAACTGCAGACTATCAGCTTTAATTTGAGGGTATTTACATCCAAATCAGGTGAACGGTGTAGGAATTACAACCGTTTGCATATGTGCCTCCCACTTGTTAAGGGACCAAAAGTAATGGGACAATTGGCTTCTCAGCTGTTCCATGGTCAGATGTGTGTTATTCCCTCATTATGCCAATTACAATGAGCAAATAAAAGGTCCAGAGTTCATTTCAAATGTGCTATTTGCATTTGGTATCTGTTGCTGTCAACTCTCAAGATGAGATCCAAAGAGCTGTCACTATCAGTGAAGCAAGCCATCATTAGGCTGAAAAAAACAAAACAAACCCATCAGAGAGATAGCAAAAACATTAGGCCTGGCCAAAACAACTGTTTGGAACATTTTTAAAAAGAAGGAACGCATCGGTGAGCTCAGTAACAAAAAGAGACCCGGAAGACAAAGGAAAACAACTGTGGTGGGTGACCGAAGAATTCTTTCCCTGGTGAGAAAAACACCCTTCACAACAGTTGGCCAGGTCAAGAACACTCTCCAGGAGGTAGGTGTATGTGTGTTAAAGTCAACAATCAAGAGAAGACTTCACCAGAGTGAATACAGAGGGTTTACCACAAGATGTAAACCATTGGTGAGCTTCAAAAACAGGAAGGCCAGATTAGAGTTTGCCAAACGACATCTAAAAAAGCCTTCACATTTCTGGAACAACATCCTATGGACAGATGAGACCAAGATCAACTTGTACCAGAGTGATGAGAAGAGAAGAGTATGGAGAAGGAAAGGAACTGCTCATGATCCTAAGCATACCACCTCATCAGTGAAGCATGGTGGTGGTAGTGTCATGGCATGGGCATGTATGGCTGCCAATGGAACTGGTTCTCTTGTATTTATTGATGATGTGACTGCTGACAAAAGCAGCAGGATGAATTCTGAAATGTTTCGGGAAATATTATCTGCTCATATTCAGCCAAATGCTTCTTTAGTCATTGGACGGTGCTTCACAGTGCAGATGGACAATGACCCAAAGCATACTGCAAAAGCAACCAAAGAGTTTTTTAAGGAAAAGAAGTGGAATGTTATGCAATGGCCAAGTCAATCACCTGACCTGAATCCGATTGAGCATGCATTTCACTTGCTGAAGACAAAACTGAAGGGAAAATGCCCCAAGAACAAGCAGGAATTGAAGACCGTTACAGTAGAGGCCTGGCAGAGCATCACCAGGGATGAAATCCAGTGTCTTTTGATGTCTATGCATTCCAGACTTCAGGCTGTAATTGACTGCAAAGGATTAAAAAGTGAAAGTTTGATTTATGATTATTATTCTGTCCCATTACTTTTGATTCTTTAAAAAGTGGGAGGCACATATGCAAACTGTTGTAATTCCTACACCATTCACCTGATTTGGATGTAAATACCCTCAAATTAAAGATGACAATCTGCAGTTAAAGTGCATCTTGTTTGTTTCTTTTCAAATCCATTGTGGTGTTGTATATGGCCAAAATGTTAGAATTGTCCCAATATTTATGGACCTGACTGTATATGATCCCAGTACCTTGACCACATCTATACACATACGGGGTCCCTGTAGGTAATAGAAGGGATCTGCACAAATTAAATCCCCCAGGGATTCCCCTCTGCTAAGCTGCAATTATTAATAGCCTAACTGGCCCTGCCTAGTAACAATAGTCCTGCTTGACGCGTTTCTAAATATTCTATAGCAAACTTTTCATCACGAGCATGGAGGGCATTATATGCAGAGGCGTCCCAACTAGCAGAGAGGATCGGCATTCCCTACACATGGGAAGCGCAGCAGCACCAGCGCCGGTATGGCCGTGCGCGTGCGCTCCTCTCTACTGGTTAAGTAGACAGTATAATCAAGGAGGAGGGGGGCTTGGCCGGGACAACCAATCACCTGGAAAGGGGTGTGGCACAACAGCATGCAAAGTCCCAGGTTCTGGTGCCGTGCCCCATACTGTGCTATTAAATCACCCCCTCCTGCATAAGGTATAATAGGGGGGATTACACAGGCAGCCATAAACAATTGTTGGTGTATAGTGAGGCTGCGTTCGTTGCATGAAGCTATGTACCAACCAATCCTTTAAGTTACATCCTCTTCTAAATATAATGGAGGGAGAGGGCCCCAGCAAGTTGCCTATATCATGGTCAGTCTTAAGGATGCCCCAGTGGCGATTAAGGAGTTCCCTTACGATGTGAGTAGGTTTTCTGTACATGGAGGTGGTAAGATGGTTACCTGGTCCCTTCACAACATTGAGGGTACCCTCTACTAAATCCCCACCAGTCAGTTACCACTCCCCCTTAGATATGTTCCTTAAGGTGATAACACAGGAATTAAGCCTCCTGGATGACAACATTCCATATCACCCAAATATAGCAACACAGGAACTGGAGGGACTTTTAGCCTTGGAGAGGGATGAAAATATCATTATTAAACCCTCCAACAAAGGAGGGAATATTGTCATCCTTGATAAAGAGCATTACCTCACCATGTGTAATAATATCCTCTTAGATGCACAATGATATCACATTCTTGGTACCAATCCATCTGAACAGTATCTGGCTCAATTGACCACTATAGTGAGAACTGCCTTTGCTGATCATCTGATTAACAAAAGCGAGCTAGACTTTCTGTTGCCTCCACATCCAGTCTCGGCATGCTTTTAAAGCATACCTAAGATACATAAGGGCACAAACCCCCTCAAGGGTAGGCCCATAGTGTCAGGGGTTGGCAGCATAACACAAAATATCAGTACATATGTGGACACTATTCTACGTCCATTTGTGGTTGCGCTGCCGTCCTATGTACGTGATACTATGGACGTTCTGAAAAGATTGAATGATGTGATCATTGAGGAGAATGTGTATTTGGCTAGACTGGATGTAGAGGCACTATATAGTTTGATTCCCCATACCAATGGTTTGGAGATGATAAGAGCATTCCTCAGTGAGAGAAGCACGCAGTTTACAGGTCATAATGAGTTTGTGTTGTCCATATTGGACTTCATTCTCCAACATAAAATCTTCCTCTTTAATGACAAAATCTTCCACAAGCTCAGGGGAGTGGCGATGGGAAGCCGCTGTGCGCTGACCTTCGCCAATCTCTACCTGGCTGGTGGGAGAAGGAGTTGGTTTTTGGTGAGGAATGTGAAGAATGGTCATCATGTATCCAGCTTTGGCTAAGATACATTGATGACGTGCTGATTATGTGGAAGGGAGATGTTACACAATTTAACTCCTTCGTGACACGATTGAACATCAATAATTGGGGGCTATTCTTCACTTCTGTCATTGATCGACAGTCCATGACCTTCATGGTTCTTACAATTACACGGGGTCCAGGTAACCATCTTACCACCTCCCTGTACAGAAAACCTACTGCCACCAATAATCTTTTACGATGGGGAAGTTGGCATACTTGGACCTTGCGAAAGGTTATTCCCAAGGGCCAATACTTGAGGACGAGGTGTAACTGTACGAACATATCAGATTTTTAGTCAATTGCGGATACCTGAGGTACAGCTTTATAGCAAGAGGATACCCGGACGGGGTCCTCAATCGATCATATCACTAGGCCCACTGTCAGGGGAGAAAGAATCTCCTGATCCCCAATCAAAGAGAAACTCAGGAGGAGATCCCTAGAATCATTGGGACCTACGAGGTTGGACATCACATCGTAAGAAACTCCTCAATCGCCACTGGGGCATCCTTAAGACTGACCCCGATATAGGCGAATTGCTGGGGCCCTCTCCCTTCATTACATTTAGAAGAGGACGTAACTTAAAGGATCGGTTGGTACATAGCTTCATGCAACGAACGCAGCCTCAATTCTGGTTACCATCGGAAGTCAAAGGCTGTTTTAGATGCAGCGGATGCATCGCCTGCAAATCTGTCAAAGTAGGGAAGACGTTTTACAGCACAGTGACTTTCCAAGTCTATGATATCAGGACATACATTAATTGCAGGACCATGGGGGTTGTATTTTTGGCTACATGCTCCTGTGGCCTGCAATATGTGGGTAAGACACTTTGGGAGTTCAGGCGACGGGTTGGGGAACATCTGGGTGATATTAGGAATAACCGTGATACCACCCTCGCCAGACATGTCGTCGAACTCCATGATGGCAATTCTGATGCCATTGTCTTTCAGGGCATCAAACACATCGTTCGATCTCCTAGGGGGGGCGATCTTTTATAAAAGATTACTCTGTAAGGCGTTAGAATGGATTTTTCAATTACAGACCGAGAAACCAAAAGGTTTAAATGAGAGGAGCAGCTATGCATGCTTCATATGATGCATAGGCTCCTCCCACTGGCCGCTATAGATCCCTCATATGCAATATGGGGCACAACAACAATGCTGCACAACTATACGTCCGTTGTGAGCAGGAGCAGTTATGTAAACCGTAATAAAGCGTACTCTCTTCTCAATTATTACTACTTGTGCCTCATATTTTGAGGGGTATGCGGTGGGCAATCATATATGCGTTATGCCTCCCCCTAGCAGGGCAATTTCATCTGCAGTATTTTGTATGGCCATCGACTCAACGTCTGTCCCATAACTATGGAGACAGTGTATAATGAGGTATGTGATCACGTGTACAGTAGGGATAATGTATAGGTCAGGGATAATGTAACATCACTTTATTAATGATATATACATTTCTCTGTACACCCTGATGGCTCATTGTGGCAATCTCACTATACACCAGCAATTGTTTATGGCCGCCTTTGTAATCCCCCCTACCCTAACCTTATGCAGGAGGGATCATTTAATAGCACAGTATGGGGCACGGCACCAGGAACTGGGACTTTGCACGCTGCTGCACCACGCCCCTCTCCAGGTGATTGGTTGGACCGGCCAAGCCCCCCTCCTCCTTGATTATACTGTCTACTTAACCAGTAGAGAGGAGGGCACGAGCACGGCCATACCAGCGCTGGTGCTGCTGCACTTCCCATGTGCAGGGAACACCAATCCTCTCTGCTAGTTGGGCGCCTCTGCATATAATGCCCTCCATGCTCCTGATGAGAAGTTCGCTATAGAATATTTAGAAATGCGTCGAGCAGGGCTAGTGTTACTAGGCAGGGCCAGTTAGGCTATTCATAATTGCAGCTCAGCAGAGGGGGGTCCCTGGGGTATTTAATTAGTGCAGATCCCTTCTATTACCTACAGGGACACCGTATGTGTATAGATGTGGTCAAGGTACTGGGTTCATATATATACAAGAATCCAAGCCTGACTTCTCACTTTGGTTTGTGAATGTGCCATGCTGCACTATGGACGTGGTGGTGCCCAGCGTAAGTCACGAACACGATTGAGCATCCGTCCTGCACCACATCAGCCACCCACGCAAACCAGCCCTTGTTATATTTATTATTTGTTAGGGGATAATTCTATTCTACATTTTAATGTTGATATAATAATAAAGTTTTGCTATTTTCTTTTTAAGCCGTATACCCCTTTTACA